>NC_133116.1:25551505-25615266 GCF_022965805.1 Primulina eburnea
ATAAAGTGTTTATAAGCGAAAGAAAATTAGAAGTAGACTTCTATGGAGATATAAATTTTAATTTATGGAAGTGTTCCTAAGATTAAAATTTGGCCAAGTAAATAAGTAGTTGAAATTGTGATTTCATAAACATTATTGTGGACTAAATTAAATTAATCAAGTGTTGAATTAATTAAACACTAGTGGACCTAGTAGAGGCTAAATAATTAAATTAATTCAAGTTTGAATTAATTAAATAATATTGAGTCTTGTAGAGCTCAATTTAAATAATTATTAACTAGTGGGACTGAGTAAAATCAAGTAATATTTAATTAATCTCAAATGTGTTTGAGATAATAAAATTTAGTCTAGGTTTTTAATGTGTTAAAAACCATATATATATGTGAGACATGCTAGGGTTGCATGTTTGGAGGTGAGGTGAAAGGTTGTTGATTACTTTTATTAAAAAATTCCAAAAGATGCAACTTGAGAGACAACTTTACACAACAACCTAGGCTAGTCTCCCACACTCATCTCACACTTCACTTGGCCGAATTTTTGGGGTGGTTTTCTCTCTCATTTTTCAAGTTTTTGTTCTTCATTTGGAGAGCAAAATCATTCTCTTTGAAAAATCCTCAAGTTTTTCTAGTGCAAAACTTGAGGGGATTTTCCTTGTTAAGTGGGGGGCTTGATTTTTGGAGGAAGGAAGCTTGTAGACTTATTGCCAAGAAGAGCTTAGTTGCTTGCAACAAGTTGGGCCATCATCAACTTCTTGAAGTTGATAGGTAAAAATTCTAAAACATCCTATGTATGTTTTGTTTTGTAAATATTGCATGAAAACCAAGGTGCCGAAATTGTATGTTTTTTTTCGAAAATTTTTGTTCCGTTGTGTTTCCGGCCACGTAACCGGTCCGCTTTCACAGAATCATAGTCTTAGGCATGCCATGCAAACCTAACGACTTCTCTAAGAACAAATCCGCAATGTTTGAAGCATAATCGGTTTTATGACAAGCTATAAAAGTGTGCCATCTTAGAAAATCTACCACAACAACGAAAATAGAATCCCTCCCTTCTTGTCTAGGCAACCCAAAATAAAGTCCATAGAAATGTCAATCCAAGTTCTTTTTAAGAATAGCACTGATGCGATCATGGACAGCCACGCGCCGAGGAAGGCATGGAAATTCATGGGAGTGGCGTTTGGGAACCAAAAGAAAATCATTCAAGCATTGTTGGAGAAGCCCGAGGCTACACGGACGTGTACACGGACTGTACACGGGGTCCGTGTCCTTCACAACCGAGATGAGCAACCAGTGCCTGCACGGACCTGGAGACGGACCCAGGCACGGGGTCCGTGCCCTTTGAAGTTGGCGAATACAGTGTCTACACGGACCCGTACACGGAGGTGAGCACGGGGTCCGTGTCCCTGATCCAGGCTGAAGATTAGTACAGATGTACACGGACCCAGACACGGAGGTCTGCACGGGGTCCGTGCCTAGCGTTTTCTGCGCGGATTTATTTCCTTTTCTAGAGTTTTATTATTTTGGGAGACTAGATTTCTTGATATCTTTTGATATATTGGCTATGTTGGACGAAAAAATTACACACAATACACATAATATTTTGAGTTTATCAAACTTTTGAGAATTTTCTCTTAACTTTTTCAAAGCCAAGCTTTGTCAAATCAAATAAAACTTATCAAAGGTTTTAACTTTGTGGCGTTTGTCGGTCGTTGCTTGTGCGGATTGTCGTAGGCAAAGTTCTTCGAAGGTTCGTATAGTTTTCGATTGTTTATCCTCGTGTTTATTTGTTGCTAAACTCTTGCTAGTTAGAGGTGAATATCACAATATACTTGATTCAAAAGATCGGGAAAAACACACGAATCTTAATATCGTAATTGAATAGAGGGTGCGATTTATTTTTAATCGTGTTTGCATTTTATTCGTGTCAAGATTCATATCAAGCACGCAAAAGTGTTCCCAAAGTTCTATTGACAACTTAGTTTGTCCATCCGTTTGAGGATGACAAGTAGTAGAAACAACAATTTTGTGCCAAGTTTAGACCATAAGTATTCCAAAAGTAACCAAGAATTTAACATCGCGACCAGAAACAATAGTCCTAGGCATGCATGCAACCTACCGACTTCTCTAAAGAACAATCCGCAATGTTTTGAACATCACGATTTTATGCAAGCTATAAAATGTGCCATCTTAGAGAATCTATCCACAACAACGAAAATAGAATCCATCCCCTCTATGTCCTAGGCACCCCAAAATAAAGTCCATAGAAATGTCAATACAAGTTCTTTTTTGAATAGCCGAAAAGTGTTCCCAAAGTTCTTTGACAACTTCAGTTTGTCCATCCGTTTGAGGATGACAAGTAGTAGAAAACAACAATTTTGTGCCAAGTTTATCCAATAAAGTCTTCCAAAAGTAACTCAAGAATTTAACATCGCGACCAGAAACAAAAGTCCTAGGCATGCCATGCAACCTAAACAAAGACAAGCAAGTTGAAGCACTAATGGTTTTAGAAGCTATAAAATGTGATTTAGAGAATTATACAACAACAGAAAATAGAATCATCCCCTTCTTAGTCCTAGGCACCCCAAAATAAAGTCCATAGAAATGTCAATCCAAGTTCTTTTTAAGAATAGCACGCAAAAGTGTTCCCAAAGTGCTATTGACAACTTCAGGTTGTCCATCAGTTGGAAGCCGTTCAACACATTGAACTATTTTACTTCTCTTCGGGATTTACTAAGCAAGTATTTGTGTGGCCCTCAATGGTTCATTGATACAACTAGCCGTGGGTTCACATCTCTATGTGATTCGGACTAAACATGTCCTTATTCGAGCATACCCCAATTGCTCCATTCTTACTTATCAACTCATTGATAGTAAGAACGTCAGAACTCAAGTCTGATAGTACCCAACCAATCACGTTAAACGCCTAGCAGCATCGCTTACGTGATTCCCTAGGTATCACATGATAGTGCCTGCAAGAACCATTCAATTATGGTTAGCGTACAGTACGGTCCCTTCAACTCATATATCCCGACCGATTCGACAACTATTGGTCTATCGAGAGTTGTCAATGAATCGATACTATGTGTCATGTCGTGGTTGCATCGATGGTGTAATCTATGAAACCCCTTTCATAATTACCACCATACTCTGATCAGAGATTTCAACCCACACATACATGAAAAAACACATAGGATATCCATACCCGTAGGTAAGCGGTGAATCCCCGACTACAATGCATCGACTCCTATATGTTTCGCCGTAACACCCAATCTTGCCACCTAATGACCCCATAAGAGTCGGTAAACAAGTCAAAGTGAAACGCTAGCATATAGAGTCTCAATGTTGTCCCGGGTCATAAGGACTAATGGTGTACAACCATAAACCAGGACTTTCCACTCGATAAGTGAGAACCACTTGGAAAGTCCTTTTATGGAGGGTTGTTCAGTGCACTCTACCAGGAGCACCTATCTGCATGCTCGGACATCACAATGTCCCCTACCATTGAAACATGGCACTCACATCGCAGATACTAGTCTCTAACTCGAGCGGCCTTTATCCTTCTTAGTGGCGGCTGAATCGACTAGGAACGGTTTAGAATATACAGTATTACAAATATGAGTTTCATGATACTCATCATATGAGCATCTCATATTCTTTCTACTATTTGTATATTCAAGGGCTTTATCTATGCAGCTAGCATTTTATAGCTGTCATAAATAACCGATTATGCTCAAACATGCGGCTTTGTTCATTAGGAGAAGTCGTTCGGTGCCTTGCCTGGCCTAAACTATTGATTCTGGTCGCGATGTTAAATTCTTGAGTTACTTTAAGAATACTTTATGGTCTAAACTTGGCACGAAATTGTTGTTTTCTACTACTTCTCATCTCAAACTGATGGACAAACTGAAGTTGTCAATAGCACTTTGGGAACACTTTTGCGTGCTATTCTTAAAAAGAACTTGGATTGACATTTCTATGGACTTTATTTTGGGGTGCCTAGGACTAAGAAGGGGATGGATTCTATTTTCGTTGTTGTGGATAGATTCTCTAAGATAGCACATTTTATAGCTTGTCATAAAACCGATGATGCTTCAAACATTGCGGATTTGTTCTTTAGAGAAGTCGTTAGGTTGCATGGCATGCCTAGGACTATTGTTTCTGGTCGCGATGTTAAATTCTTGAGTTACTTTTGGAAGACTTTATCGGATAAACTTGGCACAAAATTGTTGTTTTCTACTACTTGTCATCCTCAAACGGATGGACAAACTGAAGTTGTCAATAGCACTTTGGGAACACTTTTGCGCGCTATTCTTAAAAAGAACTTGGATTGACATTTCTAGGGACTTTATTTTGGGGTTGACTAGGACTGAGAAGGGGAGGGATTCTATTTTCGTTGTTGTGGATAGATTCTCTAAGATGGCACATTTTATAGCTTGTCATAAAACCGATTATGCTTCAAATATTGCGGATTTGTTCTTTAGAGAAGTCGCTAAGATGCATGGCATGCCTAGAACTATTGTTTCTGGTCGCGATGTTAAATTTTTGAGTTACTTTTGGAAGATTTTATGGGCTAAACTTGGCACAAAATTGTTGTTTTCTACTACTTGTCATCCTCAAACGGATGGACAAACTGAAGTTGTCAATAGAACTTTGGGAACACTTTTGCGTGCTATTCTTAAAAAGAACTTGGATTGACATTTCTATGGACTTTATTTTGGGGTTTCCTGCGACTAAGAAGGGGATTGATTCTATTTTGGTTGTTGTGGATAGATTCTCTAAGAAGGCACATTTTATAGCTTGTCATAAAATCGATGATACTTCAAACATTGCGGATTTGTTCTTTAGAGAAGTCGGTAGGTTGCATGGCATGCCTAGGACTATTGTTTCTGGTCGCGATGTTAAATTCTTGAGTTACTTTTGGAATACTTTATGGTCTAAACTTGGCACAAAATTGTTGTTTTCTACTACTTGTCATCCTCAAACGGATGGACAAACTGAAGTTGTCAACAGAACTTTGGGAACACTTTTGCGTGCTATTCTTAAAAAGAACTTGGATTGACATTTCTATGGACTTTATTTTGGGGTTGCCTAGGACTAAGAAGGGGAGGGATTCTATTTTCGTTGTTGTGGATAGATTTTCTAAGATGGCACATTTTATAGCTTGTCATAAAACCGATTATGCTTCAAACATTGCGGATTTGTTCATTAGAGAAGTCGTTAGGTTGCATGGCATGCCTAAGACTATTGATTCTGGTCGCGATGTTAAATTTTTGAGTTACTTTAAGAATACTTTATGGTCTAAACTTGGCACGAAATTGTTGTTTTCTACTACTTCTCATCCTCAAACTGATGGACAAACTGAAGTTGTCAATAGCACTTTGGGAACACTTTTGCGTGCTATTCTTAAAAAGAACTTGGATTGACATTTCTATGGACTTTATTTTGGGGTGCCTAGGACTAAGAAGGGGATGGATTCTATTTTCGTTGTTGTGGATAAATTCTCTAAGATAGCACATTTTATAGCTTGTCATAAAACCGATGATGCTTCAAACATTGCGGATTTGTTCTTTAGAGAAGTCGTTAGGTTGCATGGCATGCCTAGGACTATTGTTTCTGGTCGCGATGTTAAATTCTTGAGTTACTTTTGGAAGACTTTATCGGATAAACTTGGCACAAAATTGTTGTTTTCTACTACTTGTCATCCTCAAACGGATGGACAAACTGAAGTTGTCAATAGCACTTTGGGAACACTTTTGCGCGCTATTCTTAAAAAGAACTTGGATTGACATTTCTAGGGACTTTATTTTGGGGTTGCCTAGGACTGAGAAGGGGAGGGATTCTATTTTCGTTGTTGTGGATAGATTCTCTAAGATGACACATTTTATAGCTTGTCATAAAACCGATTATGCTTCAAACATTGCGGATTTGTTCTTTAGAGAAGTCGCTAAGATGCATGGCATGCCTAGAACTATTGTTTCTGGTCGCGATGTTAAATTTTTGAGTTACTTTTGGAAGATTTTATGGGCTAAACTTTGCACAAAATTGTTGTTTTCTACTACTTGTCATCCTCAAACGGATGGACAAACTGAAGTTGTCAAAGAACTTTGGGAACACTTTTTCGAGCTATTCTAAAAAAGAACTTGTATTGACATTTCTATGGACTTTATTTTGGGGTTGCCTAGGACTAAGAAGGGGAGGGATTCTATTTTCGTTGTTGTGGATAGATTCTCTAAGATGGCACATTTTATAGCTTGTCATAAAATAGATGATACTTCAAACATTGCGGATTTGTTCTTTAGTGAAGTTGGTAGGTTGCATGGCATTCCTAGGACTATTGTTTCTGGTCGCGATGTTAAATTCTTGACTTACTTTTGGAAAACTTTATGGTCTAAACTTGGCACAAAATTGTTGTTTTCTACTACTTGTCATCCTCAAACGGATGGAGAAACTGAAGTTGTCAATAGAACTTTGGGAACACTTTTGCGTGCTATTCTTAAAAATAACTTGGATTGACATTTCTATGGACTTTATTTTGGGGTGCCTAACTCTAAGAAGGGGATGGATTCTATTTTGTTGTTGTGGATAGATTCTCTAAGATTGTACATTTTATAGCTTGCCATAAAATCGATGATGTTTCAAACATTGCGGATTAGTTCTTTAGAGAAGTCGGTTGGTTGCATGGCATGCCTAGGACTACTGGTTCTGGTCGCGATGTTAAATTCTTGAGTTACTTTTGGAATACTTTATGGTCTAAAGTTGGCACGAAATTGTTGTTTTCTACTACTTCTCATCCTCAAACTGATGGACATACTGAAGTTGTCAACAGAACTTTGGGAACACTTTTGCGTGCTATTCTTAAAAAGAACTTGGATTGACATTTCTATGGACTTTATTTTGGGGTTGCCTAGGACTAAGAAGGGGAGGGATTCTATTTTCGTTGTTGTGGATAGATTTTCTAAGATGGCACATTTTATAGCTTGTCATAAAACCGATTATGCTTCAAACATTGCGGATTTGTTCATTAGAGAAGTCGTTAGGTTGCATGGCATGCCTAAGACTATTGATTCTGGTCGCGATGTTAAATTTTTGAGTTACTTTAAGAATACTTTATGGTCTAAACTTGGCACGAAATTGTTGTTTTCTACTACTTCTCATCCTCAAACTGATGGACAAACTGAAGTTGTCAATAGAACTTTGGGAACACTTTTGCGTGCTATTCTTAAAAAGAACTTGGATTGACATTTCTATGGACTTTATTTTGGGGTTGCCTAGGACTAAGAAGGGGAGGGATTCTATTTTCGTTGTTGTGGATAGATTCTCTAAGATGGCACATTTTATAGCTTGTCATAAAACCGATGATGCTTCAAACATTGCGGATTTGTTCATTAGAGAAGTCGTTAGGTTGCATGGCATGCCTAGGACTATTGATTCTGGTCGCGATGTTAAATTCTTGAGTTACTTTTGGAATACTTTATGGTCTAAACTTGGCACAAAATTGTTGTTTTCTACTACTTGTCATCCTCAAACGGATGGACAAACTGAAGTTGTCAATAGAACTTTGGGAACACTTTTGCGTGCTATTCTTAAAAAGAACTTGGATTGACATTTCTATGGACTTTATTTTGGGGTGCCTAGGACTAAGAAGGGGATGGATTCTATTTTCGTTGTTGTGGATAGATTCTCTAAGATAGCACATTTTTTAGCTTGTCATAAAACCGATGATGCTTCAAACATTGCGGATTTGTTCTTTAGAGAAGTCGTTAGGTTGCATGGCATGCCTAGGACTATTGTTTCTGGTCGCGATGTTAAATTCTTGAGTTACTTTTGGAAGATTTTATGGGCTAAACTTGGCACAAAATTGTTGTTTTCTACTACTTGTCATCCTCAAACGGATGGACAAACTGAAGTTGTCAAAGAACTTTGGGAACACTTTTTCGTGCTATTCTAAAAAAGAACTTGTATTGACATTTCTATGGACTTTATTTTGGGGTTTCCTAGGACTAAGAAGGGGAGGGATTCTATTTTCATTGTTGTGGATAGATTCTCTAAGATGGCGCATTTTATAGCTTGTCATAAACCGATGATGCTTCAAACATTGCGTATTTGTTCTTTAGAGAAGTCGGAAGGTTGCATGTCATGCGTAGGACTATTGTTTCTGGTCGCGATGTTAAATTCTTGAGTTTCTTTTGGAAGACTTTATGGGCTAAACTTGGCACAAAATTGTTGTTTTCTACTACTTGTCATCCTCAAACGGATGGACAAACTGAAGTTGTCAATAGAACTTTGGGAACACTTTTGCGTGCTATTCTTAAAAAGAACTTGGATTGACATTTCTATGGACTTTATTTTGAGGTTGCCTAGGACTAAGAATGGGAGGGATTCTATTTTCGTTGTTGTGGATAGATTCTCTAAGATGGCACATTTTATAGCTCGTCATAAAATCGATGATGCTTCAAACATTGCGGATTAGTTCTTTAGAGAAGTTGGTAGGTTGCATGGCATGCCTAGGACTATTGTTTCTGGTCACGATGTTAAATTCTTGAGTTACTTTTGGAATACTTTATGGTCTAAACTTGGCACAAAATTGTTGTTTTCTACTACTTGTCATCCTCAAACTGATGGACAAACTGAAGTTGTCAATAGCACTTTGGGAACACTTTTGCGTGCTATTCTTAAAAAGAACTTGGATTGACATTTCTATGGACTTTATTTTGTGGTGCCTAGGACTAAGAAGGGGATGGATTCTATTTTTGTTGTTGTGGATAGATTCTCTAAGATAGCACATTTTATAGCTTGTCATAAAACCGATGATGCTTCAAACATTGCGGATTTGTTCTTTAGAGAAGTCGTTAGGTTGCATGGCATGCCTAGGACTATTGTTTCTGGTCGCGATGTTAAATTCTTGAGTTACTTTTGGAAGACTTTATCGGATAAACTTGGCACAAAATTGTTGTTTTCTACTACTTGTCATCCTCAAACGGATGGACAAACTGAAGTTGTCAATAGCACTTTGGGAACACTTTTGCGCGCTATTCTTAAAAAGAACTTGGATTGACATTTCTAGGGACTTTATTTTGGGGTTGCCTAGGACTGAGAAGGGGAGGGATTCTATTTTCGTTGTTGTGGATAGATTCTCTAAGATGGCGCATTTTATAGCTTGTCATAAAACCGATGATGCTTCAAACATTGCGGATTTGTTCTTTAGAGAAGGAGGTAGGTTGCATGGCATGCCTAGGAATATTGTTTCTGGTCGCGATGTTAAATTCTTGAGTCACTTTTGGAATACTTTATGGGCTAAACTTGGCACAAAATTGTTGTTTTCTACTATTTGTCATCCTCAAACGGATGGACAAACTGAAGTTGTCAATAGAACTTTGGGAACACTTTTGCGTGCTATTCTTAAAAAGAACTTGGATTGACATTTCTATGGACTTTATTTTGGGGTTTCCTGCGACTAAGAAGGGGATTGATTCTATTTTTGTTGTTGTGGATAGATTCTCTAAGAAGGCACATTTTATAGCTTGTCATAAAATCGATGATGCTTCAAACATTGCGGATTTGTTCTTTAGAGAAGTCGGTAGGTTGCATGGCATGCCTAGGACTATTGTTTCTGGTCGCGATGTTAAATTCTTGAGTTACTTTTGGAATACTTTATGGTCTAAACTTGGCACAAAATTGTTGTTTTCTACTACTTGTCATCCTCAAACGGATGGACAAACTGAAGTTGTCAATAGAACTTTGGGAACACTTTTGCGTGCTATTCTTAAAAAGAACTTGGATTGACATTTCTATGGACTTTATTTTGGGGTTTCCTAGCGACTAAGAAGGGGATTGATTCTATTTTTGTTGTTGTGGATAGATTCTCTAAGAAGGCACATTTTATAGCTTGTCATAAAATCGATGATGCTTCAAACATTGCGGATTTGTTCTTTAGAGAAGTCGGTAGGTTGCATGGCATGCCTAGGACTATTGTTTCTGGTCGCGATGTTAAATTCTTGAGTTACTTTTGGAATACTTTATGGTCTAAACTTGGCACAAAATCGTTGTTTTCTACTACTTGTCATCCTCAAACGGATGGACAAACTGAAGTTGTCAACAGAACTTTGGGAACACTTTTGCGTGCTATTCTTAAAAAGAACTTGGATTGACATTTCTATGGACTTTATTTTGGGGTTGCCTAGGACTAAGAAGGGGAGGGATTCTATTTTCATTGTTGTGGATAGATTTTCTAAGATGGCACATTTTATAGCTTGTCATAAAACCGATTATGCTTCAAACATTGCGGATTTGTTCATTAGAGAAGTCGTTAGGTTGCATGGCATGCCTAGGACTATTGATTCTGGTCGCGATGTTAAATTCTTGAGTTACTTTTGGAATACTTTATGGTCTAAACTTGGCACGAAATTGTTGTTTTCTACTACTTGTCATCTTCAAACGGATGGAGAAACTGAAGTTGTCAATAGAACTTTGGGAACACTTTTGCGTGCTATTCTTAAAAAGAACTTGGATTGACATTTCTATGGACTTTATTTTGGGGTGCCTAGGACTAAGAAGGGGATGGATTCTATTTTCGTTGTTGTGGATAGATTTTCTAAGATGGCACATTTTATAGCTTGCCATAAAATCGATGATGTTTCAAACATTGCGGATTAGTTCTTTAGAGAAGTCGTAGGTTGCATGGCATGCCTAGGACTATTGTTTCTGGTCGCGATGTTAAATTCTTGAGTTACTTTTGGAATACTTTATGGTCTAAACTTGGCACAAAATTATTGTTTTCTACTACTTGTCATCCTCAAACGGATGGACAAACTGAAGTTGTCAATAGAACTTTGGGAACACTTTTGCGTGCTATTCTTAAAAAGAACTTGGATTGACATTTCTATGGACTTTATTTTGGAGTTGCCTAGGACTAAGAAGGGGAGGGATTCTATTTTCGTTGTTGTGGATAGATTTTCTAAGATGGCACATTTTATAGCTTGTCATAAAACCGATTATGCTTCAAACATTGCGGATTTGTTCATTAGAGAAGTCGTTACGTTGCATGGCATGCCTAGGACTATTGATTCTGGTCGCGATGTTAAATTCTTGAGTTACTTTTGGAATACTTTATGGTCTAAACTTGGCACGAAATTGTTGTTTTCTACTACTTGTCATCCTCAAACGGATGGACAAACTGAAGTTGTCAATAGAACTTTGGGAACACTTTTGCGTGCTATTCTTAAAAAGAACTTGGATTGACATTTCTATGGACTTTATTTTGGGGTGCCTAGGACTAAGAAGGGGATGGATTCTATTTTCGTTGTTGTGGATAGATTCTCTAAGATGGCACATTTTATAGCTTGCCATAAAATCGATGATGTTTCAAACATTGCGGATTAGTTCTTAAGAGAAGTCGGTAGGTTGCATGGCATGCCTACGACTATTGTTTTCTGTCGCGATGTTAAATTCTTGAGTTACTTTTGGAATACTTTATGGTCTAAACTTGGCACAAAATTGTTGTTTTCTACTACTTGTCATCCTCAAACGGATGGATAAACTAAAGTTGTCAATAGAACTTTGGGAACACTTTTGCGTGCTATTCTGTAATAGCCGAGCCCGGTGTACGGTACGGTTTAAGCTTTATTGTGTTAATTGGGTTATGTGATTAGATGATTATAGTTGTGTTTTGGGCTATAGTATTATTGGTTATTATTTATTTGAGGTGTTAGTTGGTGTTGATTGTTCGTTTCAGCGTTTCGAATCGATTTTAGTTGTTTTGTTACTGTTCATTGCCGTGAGTAGAGTGCACCCGCGCTCTTAGATGAGTGCCCCCGCGGTGTACTATTCATGATTTTGGATTTGGAAGGCCGTGTGGACACCGCACCCGCGGTATTTGTAGCACCGCACCCGCGGTGATTGTGCATGGGATTTATTTTGGAATGCCGTGAGCATGGCGCACCCGCGGTGCTTGTGTGACCGCACCCGCGGTGTAAGTATGGGCGAGATATTTAGCTACTTTTTGGGAGTGTTTGGCCATACCTTATCCATTTCTTTCCCTTCCATTCGAGATTTCCCTCCATTGGCAAGGGTTTTCTCCATTTCTTTTGCTTCCTATCTTTGTTTCTTGGAGTTATTTGGATTTCCGACTTGAGATCATCGTTCTCCGTGGTATAAGGAAGCTTAGGTAAGTTTTTGGTGCGATTCTAATGAGGTTTCGAGTTAAGGGTTATTTTGGATTTGATGTTTTGATGGTTCTATGGATTATTTAGCATGGACTCTTGGATTTAGTCTTGATATTGGTGTTATTTATGGATTATTGTTGTAGGTGGTGTACCAAGAGTATAGTTGGAGGTGTTCTATTGGTTTGTAAGTGGAATTTCATCCCTTGTGCTCACATGATATTATATGTATTGTGTTTTAAAGGTTTCAAAGTGTTATTCCCTTCCATTGATCCATTGTTATGTATTGATTTCATTGATTATCTATTGGAGGCATTGATGTCTCACTATTGTTAAAAAGGGAATACAAGAGATATTATGAGATTGCGAAACGACGGCTTTAAATGTTATTGAGAATTCAAATGTTTTATTGGATTGATTAATCATAGCCATAGCATTGCATGCAATTAGATGATCATCGACCATAGGCTTTTATCCCCTCACAGTTATCGATTTATATCGATGGGATATTGGCAACCACAGTCACAGATACTATTGATATCAATCCAACCATAGAAAAGAGAAATACCATCGTATTGCTATCTATTGCTATTGCTATTGCTACAGTTATTGCTACGTTATTCATGTTTCAGAGTCGATGGTATTTATGATTTAAAAGCCATGTTTTACAGAGTATACTATGTATCATTGCTATGTAAGAGTTCCACTTGCTGAGATTTATTCTCATTTCAGTTATTTTCATGTGATGCAGATAAGAGCGACGGACCGGGACGTTGACTGTGGATGGGGGTCATATGCATACGAAGATTGGAAGGATGATTATTTTGTACCATTTTGTAACATGATCACACTAATGATATTTTGTATTTTGTTATGTCATTGGAATGATCATGTTGTTATTTTGTAAACACTTTTATAAAATGCATTTTGAAACTCCTTCCGTTTGAAAGAAAATTTTAAATTCCGCTGTATTTTAATTGTAACGGGTCAGGGTGTCACATTTAGTGGTATCAGAGCGGTGTTCTTCGGACCAATGCATATGACTTCGTCTACTTTCAACTGTCCGGGTATGTTTTCTTGCATCTATCCATTGTTATATATATTGATTGGTGTCTTGTGAGCAATTGTAGAGTATGCCTCCTAAGCGTAAGGCGGCAGAGGGTGAGGATAGTTCTTCCTCGAGAGTTGTCGACGAGTTCGGCAAGTTGCTTAAGGAGCAGGCTAAGGTGCATAGCGATCAGATTCAACAGTTGCTCCGATTGCAAGGAGCAGGACAGGGTCGAGGCCAAGTGAGAGGTCAAGTTGCTCAGGCTGTTGGCACTGATGCCGTCTTTTCTGCTTTTAAGAGAATGGATCCACCGGAATTCGCAGGTAGCACCGATCCTCTAGTTGCTGTCGAGTGGGTCAAGGCGCTTGAAGCTATCTTCGATCATCTCCAGTATGAGGACAAAGACAGGATTAGCTGTGCAGTGTTCTTGCTGGTTAAAGCTGCACGTATCTGGTGGAATGCTACGAAAGTTGGAGTTGATGTTGCGACACTGAAGTGGTCAGAGTTCACTGACTTGTTCTACGACAAGTATTTCCCCGACGCACTTCGAGCGAGGAAGGTTACGGAGTTCTTGGAACTTCGACAGGGGAGCTTGGATGTTGGCCAGTATATCCTGAAGTTTGAGGAGGGTTGCCTATTTGCTCCGTATATTGCTTCGAACGACAAGGACAAGGGCGCTCATTTCATTCGAGGCCTTAGAGCGGAGATTCGTCGTGATATCAACATGTCCAAGGCTGTTACTTTCAAGGAGATTGTGTCCAAAGCATTGTTGGCCGAGCAAGACGAGAAGGACATCGCCAGGGAGAGGCAGGAGAGACACCAGGCCATTGCTCAGAGAGGCCAGGGTTCGAATCAGAGGGGCAGGGATCGTTTCAAGGGCAAGGGCAAGATGGAGCCGAGTTCTAGACCACCGCCAGTTCCATTTGATCCCGAGAAGCCACTGTGTCCAAAGTGTGGTAAGCATCATCGAGGAGAGTGCAGATTGGGCACTCATACTTGTTTTCGTTGTGGCGCGGCGGGCCACGTTGCTAGGAATTGCCCGAGGGGAGATAGCCAAGGGAAGGTGCAGGGTCGTATCTTTGCGATGACCAAGGAAGGTATTAATCGTGATTCTTCATTGATCTCTAGTACTATTTTGATTTCAGGCAGAGTAGCTACTACTTTGATTGATACTGGTGCTACTCATTCTTTTATGTCTGAATTATTTTTGAGATCTTTGGGTATAGTTCCTTCTGTTCTTCCCCTCCAGCTTAATGTTGTTTTACCTTCGGGGGATGTCTTGTGCCCGACATCAATTGTCTTTGCGTGCCCTGTTCGTATTGAGGAGCGAGTTGTATTCGCTGATTTGATTGTTATCCCTATGGTTGCCTTCGATGTTATTCTTGGCATGGATTGGCTTTCGACTTACCGTGCAGTTATCGATTGTGTTGCTAAGAAGGTGACTTTTGCAGATGATGGCCAGGGAGGAGCGCTCGCCAGCACAGGTACTTCGCTGGTCCTTCCTTTTATTTCTTGCTTTGAGGCTGAGAGATTGTTGTGTAGAGGTTGCGATGGGTTTCTTGCTTCTACTGTGGATGTTGATAGATTGATTAAGTTGAATGTAGATGATATTGATGTGGTGAGGGAGTTTGCTGATGTGTTTGAGGATGATGTTCCGGGTTTGCCGCCGGATAGAGATGTTGAGTTTGTGATTGATTTAGCTCCAGGTACGGTTCCTATTTCTAAGGCTCCGTACCGGATGGCCCCTACCGAGATGAAGGAGTTGAAGACTCAGTTGCAGGATCTTTTAGACAAGGGCTTTATTCGTCCGAGTTCTTCGCCTTGGGGAGCTCCGGTTCTATTTGTCAAGAAGAAGGATGGTTCTTTGCGACTGTGTATCGACTACAGGGAGCTTAACAAAGTAACTGTCAAGAACAAGTATCCGTTGCCTCGGATAGATGATTTGTTTGATCAGCTCCATGGTGCTACTATGTTCTCGAAGATTGATCTTCGGTCTGGCTACTATCAGTTGAAGGTTAGGGAGTCTGATATCCCTAAGACAGCTTTCCGGACCAGGTACGGTCACTATGAGTTTCTTGTCATGTCTTTTGGTTTGACCAATGCCCCTTCAGTCTTCATGGATCTGATGAACCGTGTGTTCAAGCCTTATCTGGATAGCTTCGTCATTGTTTTCATCGACGATATCTTGATCTATTCCAAATCCAGAGAGCTTCATGCCGAGCATCTCAGAGTTGTTCTTCAGTTGTTGCGAGAGAAGAGATTGTTTGCCAAGCTGAAGAAGTGTGAGTTTTGGTTGGATCAGATTTCTTTTCTAGGCCATGTGGTTTCGAGAGATGGCATTGCTGTTGATCCGTTGAAGATAGAGGCGATTCGGAGTTGGCCTATTCCTACTACTGTTTCTGAGGTACGCAGTTTCCTTGGTTTGGCGGGTTACTATCGTCGTTTCATTTCAGGTTTCTCCAAGATTGCCCTGCCATTGTCCAATCTGACGAGGAAGACTGTGAAGTTCGAGTGGTCTATCGATTGCCAGAGTGCATTTCAGGAGTTGAAGGACAGATTGACGACAGCTCCTGTTCTTTCTTTGCCCAGTGGTTCAGAGGATTTTGTGGTCTATACCGATGCGTCGAAGAGAGGCCTTGGTGCAGTGTTGATGCAGCGAGGTAAGGTCATTGCCTATGCGTCTCGCCAGTTGAAGGATTATGAGAAGAATTATCCGACGCACGATTTGGAGCTTGCAGCTGTGGTTTTCGCCCTTAAGATTTGGAGACATTATCTGTATGGCGAAAAGTGTGAGATCTTCACAGACCACAAGAGTTTGAAGTATCTGTTCTCGCAGAAAGAGCTCAATATGCGACAGAGGAGGTGGTTAGAGCTTGTCAAGGATTACGATGTGACGATCAGTTATCACCCAGGGAAGGCGAATGTTGTGGCTGATGCTTTGAGCCGCAAGTCGAGTGCTTCATTGAGTTCTTTGATTCAGAGACCATTGTTGATGGATTTGCAGAGAGAGGAGATTGATCTGGTGATTCCAGGTACCATTGCTCGCTTTTCAGCGTTGGTCATTCGATCTACTTTGACGGACAGGATCCGTAGAGAGCAGTCGACTGATGTTCAGTTGGCAGAGTTGAGAGCTAGAGCCGAGGCTAGAGGGAATTCAGAGTTTAGTCTGAATGGTGATGATTTGGTAACTTTCAGAGGCCGCATTTGTGTTCCTTCTGGCGACGATATTCGTAGAGATGTCTTGACAGAGGCTCATACCGCACCTTATTCGATTCATCCAGGCAGTACGAAGATGTATCAGGATCTTCGTCGACTCTACTGGTGGCCAGGTATGAAGAGAGATATTGCTTTGTTCATTTCTCAGTGCCTTACTTGTCAGCAGGTAAAGATTGAGCACCAGAGACCTGCTGGGACATTGCTTTCTTTGCCGATTCCTCAGTGGAAGTGGGAGCATATCACTATGGATTTCGTGACTGGTTTACCCAGGACGCAGAAGGGTTTCAATTCCATTTGGGTTATTGTTGATAGATTGACCAAGTCAGCGCACTTTCTCCCAGTCAAGACGACGTATTCGATGTCTCAGTATGCCGAGGATTACATTGCAGAGATTGTTAGACTTCATGGGGTTCCTGTGTCGATCGTGTCTGATCGTGACCCTAGATTTACCTCAGAGTTCTGGAAGAGTTTGCACAGAGCTATGGGTTCTCGATTAGCTTTCAGTACAGCTTATCATCCTCAGAGCGACGGTCAGTCAGAGAGAGTCATTCAGATTCTGGAGGATATGCTCAGAGCTTGTACTATTGACTATTCTGGTAGCTGGGATTCCAAGTTGCCTCTTGTGGAGTTCACGTACAACAATAGCTACCAGGCGACGATTGGCATGGCACCGTATGAGGCACTTTATGGCAGGAAGTGCAGATCCCCTTTGTTTTGGGATGAGGTTGGTGAGAGGAAGATGTTGGGTCCCGAGTTGGTCCAGCAGACTGCCGATGTTGTTGCAGTTATCAGAGAGAGGATGAAGACTGCTCAGTCCAGACAGAAGAGCTATGCAGACGTTCGTCGTAGACCTTTGCAGTTCGAGGTTGGCGATCATGTTTTTCTGAAGATAGCACCTCTCAAGGGTGTGATGCGATTTGGCAAGAAGGGCAAGTTGAGCCCTAGATTCATTGGTCCATTCGAGATATTGGACAGAGTGGGTGACCGAGCCTACAGATTAGCCCTACCGCCCGATCTTGACAGAGTCCATAATGTGTTTCACGTATCGATGCTCAGGAAGTATATTGCAGATCCTTCCCATGTTCTTCGCCATGAGCCATTGGACTTGACGCCGAGTCTGACTTACCATGAGATTCCGATTCAGATTCTGGATCGCACAGTTAGAGTTCTGAGGAACAAAGAGATCGGCATCGTTAAAGTCCTTTGGAGGAACCATTTGATTGAGGAGGCTACGTGGGAACCAGAGACTGAGATGAGAGAGAGGTATCCTGAGTTGTTCGTGCCGTGACGTCAATTTCGAGGACGAAATTCCTCTAAGGAGGGGAGATTGTAATAGCCGAGCCCGGTGTACGGTACGGTTTAAGCTTTATTGTGTTAATTGGGTTATGTGATTAGATGATTATAGTTGTGTTTTGGGCTATAGTATTATTGGTTATTATTTATTTGAGGTGTTAGTTGGTGTTGATTGTTCGTTTCAGCGTTTCGAATCGATTTTAGTTGTTTTGTTACTGTTCATTGCCGTGAGTAGAGTGCACCCGCGCTCTTAGATGAGTGCCCCCGCGGTGTACTATTCATGATTTTGGATTTGGAAGGCCGTGTGGACACCGCACCCGCGGCAGTGCAAGGACCGCACCCGCGGTATTTGTAGCACCGCACCCGCGGTGATTGTGCATGGGATTTATTTTGGAATGCCGTGAGCATGGCGCACCCGCGGTGCTTGTGTGACCGCACCCGCGGTGTAAGTATGGGCGAGATATTTAGCTACTTTTTGGGAGTGTTGGCCATACCTTATCCATTTCTTTCCCTTCCATTCGAGATTTCCCTCCATTGGCAAGGGTTTTCTCCATTTCTTTTGCTTCCTATCTTTGTTTCTTGGAGTTATTTGGATTTCCGACTTGAGATCATCGTTCTCCGTGGTATAAGGAAGCTTAGGTAAGTTTTTGGTGCGATTCTAATGAGGTTTCGAGTTAAGGGTTATTTTGGATTTAGTGTTTTGATGGTTCTATGGATTATTTAGCATGGACTCTTGGATTTAGTCTTGATATTGGTGTTATTTATGGATTATTGTTGTAGGTGGTGTACCAAGAGTATAGTTGGAGGTGTTCTATTGGTTTGTAAGTGGAATTTCATCCCTTGTGCTCACATGATATTATATGTATTGTGTTTTAAAGGTTTCAAAGTGTTATTCCCTTCCATTGATCCATTGTTATGTATTGATTTCATTGATTATCTATTGGAGGCATTGATGTCTCACTATTGTTAAAAAGGGAATACAAGAGATATTATGAGATTGCGAAACGACGGCTTTAAATGTTATTGAGAATTCAAATGTTTTATTGGATTGATTAATCATAGCCATAGCATTGCATGCAATTAGATGATCATCGACCATAGGCTTTTATCCCCTCACAGTTATCGATTTATATCGATGGGATATTGGCAACCACAGTCACAGATACTATTGATATCAATCCAACCATAGAAAAGAGAAATACCATCGTATTGCTATCTATTGCTATTGCTATTGCTACAGTTATTGCTACGTTATTCATGTTTCAGAGTCGATGGTATTTATGATTTAAAAGCCATGTTTTACAGAGTATACTATGTATCATTGCTATGTAAGAGTTCCACTTGCTGAGATTTATTCTCATTTCAGTTATTTTCATGTGATGCAGATAAGAGCGACGGACCGGGACGTTGACTGTGGATGGGGGTCATATGCATACGAAGATTGGAAGGATGATTATTTTGTACCATTTTGTAACATGATCACACTAATGATATTTTGTATTTTGTTATGTCATTGGAATGATCATGTTGTTATTTTGTAAACACTTTTATAAAATGCATTTTGAAACTCCTTCCGTTTGAAAGAAAATTTTAAATTCCGCTGTATTTTAATTGTAACGGGTCAGGGTGTCACATATTCTTAAAAAGAACTTGGATTGACATTTCTATGGACTTTATTTTGGGGTTGCCTAGGACTAAGAAGGGGAGGGATTCTATTTTCGTTGTTGTGGATAGATTTTCTAAAATGGCACATTTTATAGCTTGTCATAAAACCGATTATGCTTCAAACATTGCGGATTTGTTCATTAGAGAAGTCGTTAGGTTGCATGGCATGCCTAGGAATATTGATTCTGGTCGCGATGTTAAATTCTTGAGTTACTTTTGGAATACTTTATGGTCTAAACTTGGCACGAAATTGTTGTTTTCTACTACTTGTCATCCTCAAACGGATGGACAAACTGAAGTTGTCAATAGAACTTTGGGAACACTTTTGCGTGCTATTCTTAAAAAGAACTTGGATTGACATTTCTATGGACTTTATTTTGGGGTGCCTAGGACTAAGAAGGGGATGGATTCTATTTTCGTTGTTGTGGATAGATTCTCTAAGATGGCACATTTTATAGCTTGTCCATAAAATCGATGATGCTTCAAACATTGCGGATTAGTTCTTTAGAGAAGTCGGTAGGTTGCATGGCATGCCTAGGACTATTGTTTCTGGTCGCGATGTTAAATTCTTGAGTTACTTTTGGAATACTTTATGGTCTAAACTTGGCACAAAATTGTTGTTTTCTACTACTTGTCATCCTCAAACGGATGGACAAACTGAAGTTGTCAATAGAACTTTGGGAACACTTTTGCGTGCTATTCTTAAAAAGAACTTGGATTGACATTTCTATGGACTTTATTTTGGAGTTGCCTAGGACTAAGAAGGGGAGGGATTCTATTTTCGTTGTTGTGGATAGATTTTCTAAGATGGCACATTTTATAGCTTGTCATAAAACCGATTATGCTTCAAACATTGCGGATTTGTTCATTAGAGAAGTCGTTAGGTTGCATGGCATGCCTAGGACTATTGATTCTGGTCGCGATGTTAAATTCTTGAGTTACTTTTGGAATACTTTATGGTCTAAACTTGGCACGAAATTGTTGTTTTCTACTACTTGTCATCCTCAAACGGATGGACAAACTGAAGTTGTCAATAGAACTTTGGGAACACTTTTGCGTGCTATTCTTAAAAAGAACTTGGATTGACATTTCTATGGACTTTATTTTGGGGTGCCTAGGACTAAGAAGGGGATGGATTCTATTTTCGTTGTTGTGGATAGATTCTCTAAGATGGCACATTTTATAGCTTGCCATAAAATCGATGATGTTTCAAACATTGATTAGTTCTTTAGAGAAGTCGTAGGTTGCATGGCATGCCTACGACTATTGTTTTCTGTCGCGATGTTAAATTCTTGAGTTACTTTTGGAATACTTTATGGTCTAAACTTGGCACAAAATTGTTGTTTTCTACTACTTGTCATCCTCAAACGGATAGACAAACTGAAGTTGTCAATAGAACTTTGGGAACACTTTTGCGTGCTATTCTTAAAAAGAACTTGGATTGACATTTCTATGGACTTTATTTTGGGGTTGCCTAGGACTAAGAAGGGGAGGGATTCTATTTTCGTTGTTGTGGATAGATTTTCTAAGATGGCACATTTTATATCTTGTCATAAAACCGATTATGCTTCAAACATTGCGGATTTGTTCATTAGAGAAGTCGTTAGGTTGCATGGCATGCCTAGGACTATTGATTCTGGTCGCGATGTTAAATTCTTGAGTTACTTTTGGAACACGTTATGGCTAAACTTGGCACGAAATTGTTGTTTTCTACTACTTGTCATCCTCAAACGGATGGAGAAACTGAAGTTGTCAATAGAACTTTGGGAACACTTTTGCGTGCTATTCTTAAAAAGAACTTGGATTGACATTTCTATCGACTTTATTTTGGGGTGCCTAGGACATAGAAGGGGATGGATTCTATTTTCGTTGTTGTGGATAGATTCACTAAGATGGCACATTTTATAGCTTGCCATAAAATCGATGATGTTTCAAACATTGCGGATTAGTTCTTTAGAGAAGTCGGTAGGTTGCATGGCATGCCTAGGACTATTGTTTCTGGTCGCGATGTTAAATTCTTGAGTTACTTTTGGAATACTATATGGTCTAAACTTGGCACGAAATTGTTGTTTTCTACTACTTGTCATCCTCAAACGGATGGACAAACTAAAGTTGTCAATAGAACTTTGGGAACACTTTTGCGTGCTATTCTTAAAAAGAACTTGGATTGACATTTCTATGGACTTTATTTTGGGGTTGCCTAGGACTAAGAAGGGGAGGGATTCTATTTTCGTTGTTGTGGATAGATTTTCTAAGATGGCACATTTTATAGCTTGTCATAAAACCGATTATGCTTCAAACATTGCGGATTTGTTCATTAGAGAAATCGTTAGGTTGCATGGCATGCCTAAGACTATTGATTCTGGTCGCGATGTTAAATTTTTGAGTTACTTTAAGAATACTTTATGGTCTAAACTTGGCACGAAATTGTTGTTTTCTACTACTTCTCATCCTCAAACTGATGGACAAACTGAAGTTGTCAATAGCACTTTGGGAACACTTTTGCGTGCTATTCTTAAAAAGAACTTGGATTGACATTTCTATGGACTTTATTTTGGGGTGCCTAGGACTAAGAAGGGGATGGATTCTATTTTCGTTGTTGTGGATAGATTCTCTAAGATAGCACATTTTATAGCTTGTCATAAAACCGATGATGCTTCAAACATTGCGGATTTGTTCTTTAGAGAAGTCGTTAGGTTGCATGGCATGCCTAGGACTATTGTTTCTGGTCGCGATGTTAAATTCTTGAGTTACTTTTGGAAGACTTTATCGGATAAACTTGGCACAAAATTGTTGTTTTCTACTACTTGTCATCCTCAAACGGATGGACAAACTGAAGTTGTCAATAGAACTTTGGGAACACTTTTGCGTGCTATTCTTAAAAAGAACTTGGATTGACATTTCTATGGACTTTATTTTGGAGTTGCCTAGGACTAAGAAGGGGAGGGATTCTATTTTCGTTGTTGTGGATAGATTTTCTAAGATGGCACATTTTATAGCTTGTCATAAAACCGATTATGCTTCAAACATTGCGGATTTGTTCATTAGAGAAGTCGTTAGGTTGCATGGCATGCCTAGGACTATTGATTCTGGTCGCGATGTTAAATTCTTGAGTTACTTTTGGAATACTTTATGGTCTAAACTTGGCACGAAATTGTTGTTTTCTACTACTTGTCATCCTCAAACGGATGGACAAACTGAAGTTGTCAATAGAACTTTGGGAACACTTTTGCGTGCTATTCTTAAAAAGAACTTGGATTGACATTTCTATGGACTTTATTTTGGGGTGCCTAGGACTAAGAAGGGGATGGATTCTATTTTCGTTGTTGTGGATAGATTCTCTAAGATGGCACATTTTATAGCTTGCCATAAAATCGATGATGTTTCAAACATTGCGGATTAGTTCTTTAGAGAAGTCGGTAGGTTGCATGGCATGCCTACGACTATTGTTTTCTGTCGCGATGTTAAATTCTTGAGTTACTTTTGGAATACTTTATGGTCTAAACTTGGCACAAAATTGTTGTTTTCTACTACTTGTCATCCTCAAACGGATGGACAAACTAAAGTTGTCAATAGAACTTTGGGAACACTTTTGCGTGCTATTCTTAAAAAGAACTTGGATTGACATTTCTATGGACTTTATTTTGGGGTTGCCTAGGACTAAGAAGGGGAGGGATTCTATTTTCGTTGTTGTGGATAGATTTTCTAAAATGGCACATTTTATAGCTTGTCATAAAACCGATTATGCTTCAAACATTGCGGATTTGTTCATTAGAGAAGTCGTTAGGTTGCATGGCATGCCTAGGAATATTGATTCTGGTCGCGATGTTAAATTCTTGAGTTACTTTTGGAATACTTTATGGTCTAAACTTGGCACGAAATTGTTGTTTTCTACTACTTGTCATCCTCAAACGGATGGACAAACTGAAGTTGTCAATAGAACTTTGGGAACACTTTTGCGTGCTATTCTTAAAAAGAACTTGGATTGACATTTCTATGGACTTTATTTTGGGGTGCTTAGGACTAAGAAGGGGATGGATTCTATTTTCGTTGTTGTGGATAGATTCTCTAAGATGGCACATTTTATAGCTTGCCATAAAATCGATGATGTTTCAAACATTGCGGATTAGTTCTTTAGAGAAGTCGGTAGGTTGCATGGCATGCCTAGGACTATTGTTTCTGGTCGCGATGTTAAATTCTTGAGTTACTTTTGGAATACTTTATGGTCTAAACTTGGCACAAAATTGTTGTTTTCTACTACTTGTCATCCTCAAACGGATGGACAAACTGAAGTTGTCAATAGAACTTTGGGAACACTTTTGCGTGCTATTCTTAAAAAGAACTTGGATTGACATTTCTATGGACTTTATTTTGGAGTTGCCTAGGACTAAGAAGGGGAGGGATTCTATTTTCGTTGTTGTGGATAGATTTTCTAAGATGGCACATTTTATAGCTTGTCATAAAACTGATTATGCTTCAAACATTGCGGATTTGTTCATTAGAGAAGTCGTTAGGTTGCATGGCATGCCTAGGACTATTGATTCTGGTCGCGATGTTAAATTCTTGAGTTACTTTTGGAATACTTTATGGTCTAAACTTGGCACGAAATTGTTGTTTTCTACTACTTGTCATCCTCAAACGGATGGACAAACTGAAGTTGTCAATAGAACTTTGGGAACACTTTTGCGTGCTATTCTTAAAAAGAACTTGGATTGACATTTCTATGGACTTTATTTTGGGGTCCCTAGGACTAAGAAGGGGATGGATTCTATTTTCGTTGTTGTGGATAGATTCTCTAAGATGGCACATTTTATAGCTTGCCATAAAATCGATGATGTTTCAAACATTGCGGATTAGTTCTTTAGAGAAGTCGGTAGGTTGCATGGCATGCCTACGACTATTGTTTTCTGTCGCGATGTTAAATTCTTGAGTTACTTTTGGAATACTTTATGGTCTAAACTTGGCACAAAATTGTTGTTTTCTACTACTTGTCATCCTCAAACGGATAGACAAACTGAAGTTGGCAATAGAACTTTGGGAACACTTTTGCGTGCTATTCTTAAAAAGAACTTGGATTGACATTTCTATGGACTTTATTTTGGGGTTGCCTAGGACTAAGAAGGGGAGGGATTCTATTTTCGTTGTTGTGGATAGATTTTCTAAGATGGCACATTTTATAGCTTGCAATAAAACCGATTATGCTTCAAACATTGCGGATTTGTTCATTAGAGAAGTCGTTAGGTTGCATGGCATGCCTAGGACTATTGATTCTGGTCGCGATGTTAAATTCTTGAGTTACTTTTGGAATACTTTATGGTCTAAACTTGGCACGAAATTGTTGTTTTCTACTACTTGTCATCCTCAAACGGATGGACAAACTAAAGTTGTCAATAGAACTTTGGGAACACTTTTGCGTGCTATTCTTAAAAAGAACTTGGATTGACATTTCTATGGACTTTATTTTGGGGTTGCCTAGGACTAAGAAGAGGAGGGATTCTATTTTCGTTGTTGTGGATAGATTTTCTAAGATGGCACATTTTATAGCTTGTCATAAAACCGATTATGCTTCAAACATTGCGGATTTGTTCATTAGAGAAATCGTTAGGTTGCATGGCATGCCTAAGACTATTGATTCTGGTCGCGATGTTAAATTTTTGAGTTACTTTAAGAATACTTTATGGTCTAAACTTGGCACGAAATTGTTGTTTTCTACTACTTCTCATCCTCAAACTGATGGACAAACTGAAGTTGTCAATAGCACTTTGAGAACACTTTTGCGTGCTATTCTTAAAAAGAACTTGGATTGACATTTCTATAGACTTTATTTTGGGGTGCCTAGGACTAAGAAGGGGATGGATTCTATTTTTGTGACACCCCGATCCTCTTATAAAATAAATACGCAGCGGAAATAAAATTTTCTCTTTAAAATATACGAAAGGAGTTTCAAAATACATTTCATCAAATATCTTTACAAAATAAATACATGATCATTTAAATGACATAACAAAAACAAAACATCATTCCTATGATCATGCCAAAATCCTCCTTCCAACGGTGTATGCATATGACCCCCGATCTACAGTCAACGTCCCGAGGCACCACTCTGATCTGCATCACATGAAAATAACTGAAATGAGAATAAATCTCAGCAAGTGGAACTCTTATATAATAATGAACAATAACTCTGTAAAACATCTCTTTGAAATCATAAATACCATCAACTCTGAACTGTAAACTCTGAATATCAATAACATAGCAATAGCATAAAAATATGATGGTATTTCTCTTTTGCTCTGGGGATTGATATCAATAGTATCTCTGCTCTGGGGTGCTCGTATCCCAAATCGATATAAATACCGATAACTCTGAGGGATATAAGCCTATAGGCGATGATCATCTAATATTGCATGCAATCTCTGACTATGTATTTATCAATCCGAAAACATTTAAACTCTTCTCTGGTTTTAACAATCACTTTGAACTCTATATATCTCTTTGTATTCCCTTTAATCAATAATGAGACATACAATGCCTCCAATACATATAACAATACATACTATGGATCAAATGAAAGGGAATAACACAATAAACTCTTTGAAATACATACATATATAATCATGTGAGCAAAAGGAATGAATTTCCACTTACAAACCACAACAAACACCTCAACTTAGCTCTTGATCACCACCTACAACAAATAATCCACAAATAACACCAATATCAACTAAATATCCAAGATTACAAGCTAAATAATCCATAAATCCACATAAACAACCAACCTAAACAACTCTTAATTTACAACCTTAACAGAATCGCACCAAAAGCTTACCCAAGCTTCCTAGCACCAAGGAGAACGTCGAACTCAAGTCGAAATTCCAAACAAACGCCTGAATCGAAGATAGGAAAGGAAAGAAATGACTGAAAACCCTTGAAATGGAGAGAAAAGTCGAGAATGGAGGAGAAAAGAAAGGGAAAGTATGGCCAACCACTCCAAAAAGTAGCTTAAAAACTCGCCCATACCTTCACCGCGGGTGCGCTCCTCTAAGCACCGCGGGTGCGCAATGGATATGGCATTCTCAAAAATTCTGGAACACGAACAGCGCGGGTGCGGCGACGCAAGCAGCGCGGGTGCGGTCTCTACCGCAGGGGCGGTCTCTACATCACCGCGGGTGCGGTGTGCTCACGGCATTCCAACTCCAAAACAGCACAGTACACCGCGGGGGCACTCCAGTTAAGAGCGCGGGTGCACTCAGGTCACGGCAAAGCACTATTCCCATGCAACTAGAATCGATCCGAAACTCTGAAACGAACAACCAACATCAACTAACACCTCAAGACAATAAAACTAACAATACTATAGCCCAAAAATACAACTCTGAACATCTAATCAAATATCCCAAATAACAAACGAAACTTAAATCGTACCGTACACCGGGCTCGGCTATTACAATCTCCCCCCCTTAAGGGAATTTCGTCCGCGAAATTGACGTCACGGCACGAACAACTCAGGATACTTCTCTCTCATCTCATCCTCTGGTTCCCACGTAGCCTCCTCTAACAAATGGTTCCTCCAAAGAACTTTGACAATGCCGATCTCTTTGTTCCTCAGAACTCTAACTGTGCGATCCAAAATCTGAATCGGAATCTCTTGATATGTCAAATTCGGCGTCAAGTCCAATGGCTCATGGCGTAGAACATGGGAAGGATCTGTAACATACTTCCTGAGCATCGAAACGTGAAACACATTATGAACTCTGTCAAGATCTGGAGGTAGGGCTAATCTGTAGGCTCGATCGCCAACTCTGTCCAATATCTCGAATGGACCAATAAATCTAGGACTCAACTTGCCCTTCTTGCCAAATCGCATCACACCCTTGAGAGGTGCTATCTTCAAAAACACGTGGTCGCCAACCTCGAACTGCAAAGGTCTGCGACGAACATCTGCATAGCTCTTCTGTCTGGACTGGGCAGTCTTCATCCTTTCTCTGATAACAGCAACAACATCAGCAGTCTGCTGGACCAACTCTGGTCCCAACATCTTCCTCTCACCAACCTCGTCCCAATACAAGGGAGACCTGCACTTCCTGCCATAAAGTGCCTCATACGGTGCCATGCCAATCGTCGCCTGGTAGCTATTATTATAAGTGAACTCAGCCAAAGGCAACAAAGAATCCCAGCTACTTGGAAAGTCTATAGTACAAGCTCTGAGCATATCCTCAAGAATCTGAATGACTCTCTCTGACTGACCATCACTCTGAGGATGATAGGCTGTACTGAACGCTAATCGCGAACCCATAGCTCTGTGCAAACTCTTCCAAAACTCTGAAGTAAATCTGGGGTCACGATCAGACACGATCGACACAGGGACACCATGAAGTCTGACAATCTCTGCTATGTAGTCCTCGGCATACTGGTTCATCGAATACGTCGTCTTGACTGGAAGAAAGTGCGCTGACTTAGTCAATCTATCAACGATAACCCAAATAGAATTGAAACCTCTCCGCACTCTGGGAAGACCAGTCACGAAATCCATCGTAATATGCTCCCACTTCCACTGAGGAATCGGCAACGACAACAATGTCCCAGCAGGTCTCTGGTGCTCAATCTTCACCTGCTGACAAGTAAGGCACTGAGAAATGAACACGGCAACATCCTTCTTCATACCTGGCCACCAGTAGAGTCGACGAAGATCCTGATACATCTTCGTACTGCCTGGATGAATCGAATACGGCGCGGTATGAGCCTCTGTCAGAATATCTCTACGAATATCATCGCCAACAGGAACACAAATACGACCTCTGAAAGTCACCAAACCATCACCATTCAAGGCAAACTCTGAATTACCTCTAATCTCTGCTCTATCTCTCAACTCTGTCAACTGAACATCAGTCGACTGCTCTCTACGAATCCTGTCCGTCAATGAAGATCGAATAACCTAACGCTGAAAGACGAGCAATGGTGCCTGGAATCACCAGATCAATATCCTCTCTCTGCAAATCCATCAGCAACGGTCTCTGAATCAAAGAACTCAATGAAACACTCGACTTGCGGCTTAAAGCATCAGCCACAACATTCGCCTTCCCTGGGTGATAACTGATAGTCACATCGTAATCCTTGACAAGCTCTAACCACCTCCTCTGTCGCATATTGAGCTCTTTCTGCGAGAACAGATACTTCAAACTCTTGTGGTCTGTGAAGATCTCACACTTTTCGCCATACAGATAATGTCTCCAAATCTTAAGGGCGAAAACCACAGCTGCTAGCTCCAAATCGTGCGTCGGATAATTCTTCTCATAATCCTTCAACTGGCGAGAAGCATAGGCAATGACCTTACCTCTCTGCATCAACACTGCACCGAGACCCTTCTTCGACGCATCGGTATAGACCACAAAATCCTCTGAACCACTGGGCAATGCGAGAATAGGAGCTGACGTCAATCTATCCTTCAACTCCTGAAATGCGCTCTGGCAATCTATAGACCACTCGAACTTCACAGTCTTCCTTGTCAGATTGGACAATGGCAGGGCAATCTTGGAAAAATCCGAAATGAAACGACGATAATAACCCGCCAAACCAAGGAAACTGCGTACCTCTGAAACAGTCGTAGGAATAGGCCACTTCTGAATCGCCTCTATCTTCATCGGATCAACAGCAATGCCATCCCTCGAAACGACATGGCCTAGAAAAGAAATCTGATCCAGCCAAAACTCACACTTCTTCAACTTAGCAAACAACCTCCGCTCTCTCAGCAACTGGAGAACAACTCTGAGATGCTCTGAATGAAGCTCTCTGGTCTTGGAATAGATCAAGATATCGTCGATAAAGACAATGACGAAGCTATCCAAATACGGCTTGAACACACGGTTCATCAGGTCCATGAAAACAGAAGGGGCATTGGTCAAACCAAAAGACATCACGAGAAACTCATAGTGACCATACCTGGTCCTGAAAGCCGTCTTAGGGATATCAGACTCCCTAACCTTCAACTGATAGTAGCCAGACCGAAGATCAATCTTCGAGAAAACAGTGGCACCCTGGAGTTGGTCAAATAGATCGTCAATCCGTGGCAACGGATACTTGTTCTTGATCGTCACTTTGTTGAGCTCTCTGTAATCGATACACAGACGCAAAGACCCGTCCTTCTTCTTAACAAATAGAACCGGAGCTCCCCAAGGCGAAGAACTCGGACGAATAAAACCCTTATCTAGAAGATCCTGCAACTGCGTCTTCAACTCTTTCATCTCGGTAGGAGCCATCCTATACGGAGCCTTAGAAATAGGAACCGTACCTGGAGCAAGATCAATAACAAACTCTACATCTCTATCCGGCGGCAAACCCGGAACATCATCCTCAAACACATCCGCAAACTCCCTCACCACATCAATATCATCAATATTCAACTTAATCAGTCTATCCATATCCACAACAGATGCTAGAAAAACATCACAACCTCTACACAATAGCCTCTCAGCATCAAGACACGAAATAAAAGGAAGGACCAGCGAAGTACCTGAGCTGGCGAGAACTCCTCCCTGGCCATCATCTGCAAAAGTCACCGTCTTAGCAACGCAATCAATAACAGCACGATAGGTCGACAGCCAATCCATGCCAAGAATAACATCAAAGGCAACCATCGGGATCACAATCAAATCAGCAAAGACCTCTCGATCAACAAAACGAACGGGGCACGCATACACTATGGAAGTCGGGCACAAAACATCTCCCGAAGGCAAAACAACACTAAGCTGAAGGGGAATAACAGAAGGAACTATACCCAAAGATCTCAAAAACAATTCAGACATAAAAGAATGAGTAGCACCAGTATCAATCAAAGTAGTAGCTACTCTGCCTGAAATTAAAATGGAACTAGAGATTACAGAAGAATTACGATTAATACCTTCCTTAGTCATCGAAAAGATACGACCCTGCACCTTCTCCTGGCTAGCTCCCTTAGGACAATCTCTGGAAATATGGCCTGGCATGCCACAACGATAGCAAGAACGAGTGCCAAATCTACACTCTCCACGATGAGGTCTGCCACACTTGGGACACAAAGATCTCTCAGAATCAGACGGAGCAACTGGCACTGACGGTGGCCTAGGACTCTGATCCACCTTGCCCTTCCCCTTGAATCGATCTCTGCCACGCTGACCTGAACTCTGGCCTCTTTGAACACTAGCCTGGTGCCTCGCCTGTCTCTCCCTGGCGATATCCTTCTCGTCCTGCTCTGCTAGCAACGCCTTGGACACAATCTCCTTGAAAGTCACAGCCTTGGACATATTGATATCACGCCTGATCTCCGCTCTAAGGCCTCGAATGAAGTGAGCGCCTTTATCTTTATCACTAGTAGCAATGTACGGAGCAAAAAGGCAACCCTCCTCGAACCTAAGAATATACTCGTCCACATTCAAGCTCCCCTGACGAAGCTCCAAGAACTCTGTAACCTTCCTCGCTCGCAGTGCATCAGGAAAGTACTTGTCGTAGAAAAGCTCAGTAAACTCAGACCACTTCAAAGTAGAAACATCAATGCCAACCTTGGTCGCATTCCACCACAAACGTGCAGCTTTAACCAGCATGAAAACAGCACAACTGATACGGTCTCTGTCCTCATAGTGGAGATGATCAAAAATCGCCTCCAAAGCCTTGACCCACTCTACTGCAGCTAAAGGATCGGAGCATGCCTGGAAACTCGGGTGGATCCATCCTCTTAAACGCAGAAAAGATAGCATCAGAACCAACTGCTACTGGAGCAACCTGCCCCCTACCTTGGCCTCTGCCCTGGCCTGCTCCTTGCAGTCTAAGCAACTGCTGGATCTGCTCACTGTGAACCTTAGCCTGCTCCTTCAGTAACTTGCCGAACTCGTCGACAACTCTCGAGGACGAACTATCCTCCCCCTCTGATGCCTTACGCTTAGGAGGCATCCTCTACTCTACAATGCTCACAAGACACCAATCAATACAAAACAATAGATAGATGCAAAGAAAACATACCCGGACAGTTGAAAGTAGACGAAGTCATATGCATTGGTCCGAAGAAACACCGCTCTGATACCACTAAATGTGACACCCCGATCCTCTTATAAAATAAATACGCAGCGGAAATAAAATTTTCTCTTTAAAATATACGAAAGGAGTTTCAAAATACATTTCATCAAATATCTTTACAAAATAAATACATGATCATTTAAATGACATAACAAAAACAAAACATCATTCCTATGATCATGCCAAAATCCTCCTTCCAACGGTGTATGCATATGACCCCCGATCTACAGTCAACGTCCCGAGGCACCACTCTGATCTGCATCACATGAAAATAACTGAAATGAGAATAAATCTCAGCAAGTGGAACTCTTATATAACAATGAACAATAACTCTGTAAAACATCTCTTTGAAATCATAAATACCATCAACTCTGAACTGTAAACTCTGAATATCAATAACATAGCAATAGCATAAAATATGATGGTATTTCTCTTTTGCTCTGGGGATTGATATCAATAGTATCTCTGCTCTGGGGTGCTCGTATCCCAAATCGATATAAATACCGATAACTCTGAGGGATATAAGCCTATAGGCGATGATCATCTAATATTGCATGCAATCTCTGACTATGTATTTATCAATCCGAAAACATTTAAACTCTTCTCTGGTTTTAACAATCACTTTGAACTCTATATATCTCTTTGTATTCCCTTTAATCAATAATGAGACATACAATGCCTCCAATACATATAACAATACATACTATGGATCAAATGAAAGGGAATAACACAATAAACTCTTTGAAATACATACATATATAATCATGTGAGCAAAAGGAATGAATTTCCACTTACAAACCACAACAAACACCTCAACTTAGCTCTTGATCACCACCTACAACAAATAATCCACAAATAACACCAATATCAACTAAATATCCAAGATTACAAGCTAAATAATCCATAAATCCACATAAACAACCAACCTAAACAACTCTTAATTTACAACCTTAACAGAATCGCACCAAAAGCTTACCCAAGCTTCCTAGCACCAAGGAGAACGTCGAACTCAAGTCGAAATTCCAAACAAACGCCTGAATCGAAGATAGAAAAGGAAAGAAATGACTGAAAACCCTTGAAATGGAGAGAAAAGTCGAGAATGGAGGAGAAAAGAAAGGGAAAGTATGGCCAACCACTCCAAAAAGTAGCTTAAAAACTCGCCCATACCTTCACCGCGGGTGCGCTCCTCTAAGCACCGCGGGTGCGCAATGGATACGGCATTCTCAAATGTTAGAGTAGGTGCACGTCGAGCCAAGTGTTGGCCGACTGTTCACAATGAAACTCTTTGTATAAACGATCTTTATTTTAATAATATTTCAATTTATTAATTTGGCGCATCTTTATCTTTATATCCATGCTAGTTGCATAGATAAAGTCCTTGAATATACAAATAGTAGAAAGAATATGAGATGCTCATATGATGAGTATCATGAAACTCATATTTGGAATACTGTATATTCTAAACCGTTCCTAGTCGATTCAGCCGCCACTAAGAAGGATAAAGGCCGCTCGAGTTAGAGACTAGTATCTGCGATGTGAGTACCATGTTTCATTGGTAGGGGACATTGTGATGTCCGAGCATGCAGATAGGTGCTCCTTGTAGAGTGCACTGAACAACCCTCCATAAAAGGACTTTCCAAGTGGTTCTCACTTATCGAGTGGAAAAGTCCTGGTTTATGGTTGTACAGAATTAGTCCTTATGACCCGGGACAACATTGAGACTCTATGTGCTAGCGTTTCACTTTGACTTGTTTACCGACTCTTATGGGGTCATTAGGTGGCAAGGTTGGGTGTTACGGCGAAACATATAGGAGTCGATGCATTGTAGTCGGGGATTCACCGCTTACCTACGGGTATGGATATCCTATGTGTTTTTCATGTATATGTGGGTTGAAATCTCTGATCAGAGTATGGTGGTAATTATGAAAGGGGTTTCATAGATTACACCATCGATGCAACCACAACATGACACATAGTATCGATTCATTGACAACTCTCGATAGACCAATAGTTGTCGAATCGGTCGGGATATATGAGTTGAAGGGACCGTACTGTACGCTAACCATAATTGAATGGTTCTTGCAGGCACTATCATGTGATACCTAGGGAATCACGTAAGCGATGCTGCTAGACGTTTAACGTGATTGGTTGGGTACTATCAGACTTGAGTTCTGACGTTCTTACTATCAAGGAGTTGATAAGTAAGAATGGAGCAATTGGGGTATGCTCGAATAAGGACATGTTTAGTCCGAATCACATTGAGATGTGAACCCACGGCTAGTTGTATCAATGAACCATTGAGGGCCACACAAGTACTTGCTTAGTAAATCCCGAAGAGAAGTAAAATAGTTCAATGTGTTGAACGGCTTATAAATGTGTTTATAAGCGTTAAGAAAATAGAAGTATGACTTCTAAGAGAGAAATATAAATTTTAATTTATGGAAGTGTTCCTAAGATTAAAATTGGCCAAGTAAATAATGTAGTTGAAAATTGTGATTTTCATGAACATTATTGGAGACTAAATTAAATTAATTCAAGTGTTGAATTAATTAAACACTAGTGGACCTAGTAGAGTCTAAATAATTAAATTAATTCAAGTGTTGAATTAATTAAATAATATTGAGTCTAGTAGAGCTCAATTTAAATAATTATTTAACTAGTGGGACTTGAGTAAAATCAAGTAATATTTAATTAATCTCAAATGTGTTTGAGATAATAAAATTTAGTCTATGGTTTTTAATGTGTTAAAAAACCATATAATATATGTGAGACATGCTAGGGTTTGCATGCTTGGGAGGTGAAAGGTTGTTGATTACTTTTTTAATAAAAAAATTCCAAAGACATGCAACTTTTGAGAGACAACTTTCACAACTACCTAGGCTAGTCTCCCACTCACTCATACACTCACTTGGCCGAAATCTTCTACCAATTTTTCTCTCATTTTTCTCTCAAGTTTTGTTCTTCATTTTTGGAGACAAATTTCTCTTTGAAAAATCCTCAAAAATTTTCTAGTGCAATTTTTGAGGGGATTTGCCTTGCTAAGTGGTGGGCTTGATTTAGGAGCAAGAAGGGAAGCTTGTAGACTCTTCATTCCTTTCAAGAGCTTGGTTGTTCTACAATCAAGTTGGTGCCATTCATCAACTTCTTTAAGTTGATAGGTATATCTTCTTAAACCTCCTATGTATGGTTTAATTTTTGTAAATATTGCACAATGTTCTTGTGGGGGCCGAAATTTTGCTCTTAAAATTTAATTTTTCGCTTCCGTTGCGTTTCCGGCCTCCGTAACCGGTCCGCTTTCAAGTGGTATCAGAGCTAAGGTTACGGATTTTGTGCTATATTTACGTTATATTATGTTGAGTATCGATTTCTAACCGCTTGAAATTTTTTGTGCAAAAATTTGTGAAGGCCGAAATTTTTACAAGCAAAATAAAAAAAAAAATTTTCGGGCTGCCCGAATTATTTCGGGCAGCATGTTCGGGCAGCCTACGGGCTGCCCGGAAAATTCGGTTTTAATAAAAAAAAAAATTTTTTTGGTGTTGCCGGAATCCGGCGACGGAGCTCCGGCGACGGCGGTGACGACTAGGGTTTCCAAAAGTGTTTTGGATAATCTTAGTGTCATGGGCCTTGAGATGTTGGGCCATTGGATGGCCAACATAATTTGTGAATTTTAAATGGGCCAAAGTATTTTTGGTGAAAAATGAGTTTTGGGCCCTTAAGTTTAAAATTACAAATGTTGCATATATATTTTTCATAAAATAAATAATTGAAGTGGGACTTTAATTATTTATAGTAAATTGTGATTTATAAGAAATTCAATTATAAATAAATTAATTTGAAAGTAGACAAAGGGGTTTGTATACTTTGTTAATTTAATTTATAATTGTGGCGGTTAGTGATTGGTTCAAGATACATAATATTGGATCAATTAATTATAGTGATAATTAATTGATGGTGTATGATATATGATATTGTGCATGAAGGATGATCAAAAGCCCAAGCCCAATTTGCTAGGTGTATGCTAGGATATTTGTGTTGAATGATTGTAATAATTATCAATTTATTAAGTGGGCTTGGTTTATGGCCCGTTCCCACCCCATGAGATGTATCCCTATGTGCCATGGATATTTAATTGTAAATATTAGAATAGGGGAAGATCAAGATTGGAAGATGGTGGCCTTGGTGATTATGAAGATCGAAGACATGTAATATAGGATGCTAATGTAATAGTTTAGTTGCATTGCATCCCTTGCATTTACCCTAGGATTGGACCTAGGCCCGTGTTTGGCTCACACGGGCCATTAGTGTTGGGGCAATTGATCATCCTTGTACTGTTTTCTATTTATAATATATGCATGATATGTTATAAATAATGAGTATGTGCGTTATTATTATTATAATAACAAAGTTGCATGAATCCGGCAAACATACGATCAAACATGGCGAGCTTTTAAAATAAAATTAATGATGAGACCTTTCAAAATTAAAAACCCTCATTTTGAATAAGATTCAAAATTAATATCAAGTCCGAAAAGGGGAATTATAAATTTGTTTATAATTTCCTTGTCTTCCATCGACAATGGATGCATGATGAACGCTACCCGTACTCGGGGCTCGGCTCATATTATTGAGGGGGCCCTGGGTGCCGGAAAGCTGTGACATCCATTGACATGGTGATGTGAACTACGTGGAACTCCCATGATTTCGGCTCATATTATTGAGGGAACTCATGGCGACCGTCCATTAAGGTTCAATATCGATGGGTTATGCTTGACACGTAAAGATGAACGACGTCATATTATTGGGTCCTAATCAAACGTGAGACAAAAGTATACGTAGAGGGTTGCATGGCGATGCAATTGGAAACTACCTTTTGGGAGTTGTGATGGCCGATATTATTCGGGATCACAATTCGCTAATTGGACCTTACGTACCTACTGAGGAAAGTGTTTCCCGTTTTCACTAGAGGGTAGTGAAAATGTCAAAACAGTGGGAGCGATAATTTATAAAGTAAAAGTCCAAACTTTATATCTTATTAAATATTTTAAAATAATCATTAACATTTATCTGTTTTACTTTTCAGTACAATCTTTGACATGTCATCAATTCGCAACCCGTTTTCGGTCATTCTCGAAAAACACATACTAACCGGACCAAACTATATCACTTGGCTAAGAAACTTAAAGATTGTCTTGAACTCGGAGAAAATCGCATACACACTTACTGAGTCGCCCCCTGATGAGGCTCCGACTGACTGCAGTCCCGAGGAACTGCAGACCTACAAGGATTGGTGCGACCATGACTTGAAGGCCAAGTGTTACATGCAAGCTTCAATGAACGATGAGCTGCAAAGGCGATTCGAGGATGCAAAGAATGCTGCTGACATTCATATGCACCTCAAGGAGCTCTTCGGAGAGCAGACTCGGCCTTTGAGGCATGCCACAGTAAAGGAGCTCATCACTTTACGCATGCGAGATGGGACTTCGGTCCATGAGCATGGCCTAAAGTTGATTGGGCTCGTGGACAAGCTCGTAGGCATGGATTTGGTGTTGCCTTCGGAGTTGACCACTGATGTGTTGCTGATGTCGCTGCCTAGCTCTTTCGATCCTTTCGTTGTGAACTTCAATATGAACAAGCTCGAGCCCAGCCTTGAAGAGTTGGTGAACATGCTTGTGACCTTTGAGTCCACAATCAAAAAGGAGAAGCAGGTTCTTTATGTGGGCTCTTCATCTGGCACGAAGACCGGTCCACATGGGAAGGGAAAGAAGCGTTCTTTCCAGCGTACCAAGAAGAGCGAGCCCTTGAAGAGGCAGACTTCGAGTCCCGTTGTGGCAGCCGCGCCAGTGAAGGCTGAAAAGACTGTTGACATCTGTCACCACTGCAAGAAGCCTGGACATTGGAGGCGTAACTGCAGGGAATATCTTGCGCAGAAGGGTTCTGCCAAAGGTATGTTCTATATTGAAGTTAACATCTCGATTAACTCTACTTCTTGGGTATTGGATACCGGCTGTGGCTCACATCTCTGTAATGATTTGCAGGTGATGGGAAGAAGTAGGAGGCTCCGAGAGGGTGAGACCTTCTTGAGGATGGGCAATGGGGCAAGAGTTGCTGCCAAGGCCATTGGAGATGTTTATTTAATATTGAACAATGATTTTAAGCTTATTTTGAGAGATGTTTTGTATGTACCAGACTTGGTTAAAAACATTATTTCCATTTCGATGCTTGATATTGATGGATTTTCTTGTTTATTTTGCAAAGGTGTTTGCAATATTTATAAGAATGAATGTTTAGTTGGTACGGGTGAACTTGAAAACAATCTCTATACCTTAAAATTGAAAGATATTCCACTTAACAATGTCCAAGCAATAACAACAACAAATAAGCGCAAACAAGATACTCTTAATTCGGCACAACTATGGCATGCTCGATTAGGTCATATTTCCCTAAGAAGGATGAACAAGCTAGTGGGAGTTGGCATGTTTGATATGTCCGATATTAATGCTCTCACGACTTGTGAATCCTGTCTAAAAGGAAAGATGACCAAAATTCCCTTTAAGGGCCATGCGGAGCGAGCCAAAGGGTTATTGGATTTGATCCATACCGATGTGTGCGGTCCGCTTAGCATCACCACTAAGCATGGACATGCCTACTTCATCACCTTTACCGATGACCATTCGAGGTATGGGTATGTGTATTTGATGAAATACAAGTCTGAAGCCTTTGAAAGGTTCAAAGAATTCAGAAGTGAAGTAGAGAAGCAATTGGGACGAAGCATCAAGACACTTCGATCGGATCGAGGTGGTGAGTACTTGAGTGCCGAGTTCCAAGAGTATCTAAGGGAGAATGGGATTCTCTCGCAGTGGACTCCGCCCGCTACACCACAGTTGAATGGTGTTTCGGAGCGTCGTAACCGGACTTTGATGGACATGGTTCGGTCTATGATGGGGTTCACGGAGTTGCCGCCATCCTTTTGGGGATATGCGCTTGAAACAGCGGCACTGTTGTTGAACAATGTCCATACAAAGGCAGTTGACAAGACTCCATATGAGATATGGATGGGTAAGCCTCCCAAGTATTCTTATCTAAGAATATGGGGGTGTCCTGCTTATGTGAAGCAGACAGTGGGAGATAAACTGGATAGTCGATCCATTTTATGCTACTTTGTGGGATATCCAAGAAATTCCATTGGATATTATTTCTATCATCCCCAAGAAACAAAGGTGTTTGTTTCTAGGAACGCAACCTTTTTGGAAAAGGAATTTCTATTAGATAGAAAAGGCGAGATGATAGAACTCGAAGAGGTTCGAGAGACACCCACAGTTGTAGAACCCACACCCGAGAAGCCAAGTGAGGAGATACAAGCTCCTAGGAGATCCGAGAGGATCTCGAGACCACCTATGAGGTATGGTCTACTTCTTGAAGAGGGCCATGATGAGCCTAATCTTGGATGTGATCCAAGGACCTTCAAGGAAGCGTTATCGGATGCTGATTCATCCAAGTGGCTTGAAGCAATGGAATCTGAGATGAATTCCATGCATTCGAACCAAGTGTGGAATCTTGTGGATCCACCTGAGGGAACTGTTCCCATAGGGTGTAAATGGATTTACAAGAGGAAACTTGGGGCGGATGGGAAGGTATTGACCTTCAAAGCGCGATTGGTAGCAAAAGGGTATACTCAAAGACAAGGTGTTGACTATGAGGAAACCTTTTCTCCAGTTGCGATGTTCAAGTCCATTAGGATATTGCTAGCCATAGCTGCATGGTTTGACTATGAGATATGGCAGATGGATGTGAAGACAGCCTTCCTTAATGGGGATATTAAGGAAGAGATTTACATGTCTCAACCTGAGGGTTTCACATCTATCGGAAGTGAGCATATGGTATGCAAACTTCAAAGATCTATTTATGGTCTTAAGCAGGCATCGAGGAGTTGGAACCTCAGATTCGATAGTACAATCAAAGAGTTTGGTTTTACTAAGAATCCTGAGGAACCCTGTGTGTATAAGAAGGTCAGTGGGAGTGCGGTGACATTCCTTGTTCTTTATGTTGATGACATTCTACTCATTGGGAATGATGTAGGAATGTTGCAATCAACAAAGATATGGTTAGCAAGTAAGTTCTCAATGCAGGACTTGGGTGAAGCATCTTTTGTATTGGGAATACAGATCTATAGAGATAGATCAAAAAGATTGCTTGGTCTCACCCAGTCCACATACATTGATACCATCGTGAAGCGGTTCTCGATGGATGAGTCCAAGAGAGGACATCTACCAATGTGTCATGGCGTGTCCCTATCCAAGTCTATGTCTCCCAAGACTGATGCAGAGATAGCGGCGATGACACGAATTCCGTATGCTTCGGCTATTGGTAGTATCATGTATGGGATGATATCTACACGTCCTGACGTGGCATTTGCACTAAGTGTAGTGAGTAGATATCAATCCAACCCTGGTCTTCCACACTGGAAAGCTGTGAAAGACATCCTCAAGTATTTGAGAAGGACCAATAAGTTGTTTTTGGTCTATGGGGGTGGAGAACTAAAATTGGAAGGCTATACCGACTCTAGCTTCCAAAGCGATATTGATGACTCGAAGTCAACCTCCGGATTCATATTCATGCTCAATGGTGGTGCTGTCTCTTGGAAGAGTTCCAAGCAAGACAGTACTGCGGATTCCACCACTGAGGCAGAATACATTGCTGCATCGGCTGCAGCAAAGGAGGCTGTTTGGATTAGGAATTTCGTCCAAGAGTTGGGCGTCATTCCAAATGGAGTTGCTCCTATCCCGGTGATGTGCGACAACACGGGAGCCATAGCTCAGGCGAAGGAGCCAAGGTCTCATCAGAAGTCCAAACACGTATTGAGAAAGTACCACATCCTCAGAGAGATCGTGGAAAGAGGAGATGTCGTGATTGACAAAGTCGGCTCCGCAGATAATGTTGCTGATCCACTAACTAAGCCTTTACCAGGACCATCGTTCGAGAAGCATCGCGAATCAATGGGTCTAAAGTATATAGGTAGTTGGCTCTAGTGCAAGTGGGAGATTGTTAGAGTAGGTGCACGTCGAGCCAAGTGTTGGCCGACTGTTCACAATGAAACTCTTTGTATAAACGATCTTTATTTTAATAATATTTCAATTTATTAATTTGGCGCATCTTTATCTTTATACCCATGCTAGTTGCATAGATAAAGTCCTTGAATATACAAATAGTAGAAAGAATATGAGATGCTCATATGATGAGTATCATGAAACTCATATTTGGAATACTGTATATTCTAAACCGTTCCTAGTCGATTCAGCCGCCACTAAGAAGGATAAAGGCCGCTCGAGTTAGAGACTAGTATCTGCGATGTGAGTACCATGTTTCATTGGTAGGGGACATTGTGATGTCCGAGCATGCAGATAGGTGCTCCTTGTAGAGTGCACTGAACAACCCTCCATAAAAGGACTTTCCAAGTGGTTCTCACTTATCGAGTGGAAAAGTCCTGGTTTATGGTTGTACAGAATTAGTCCTTATGACCCGGGACAACATTGAGACTCTATGTGCTAGCGTTTCACTTTGACTTGTTTACCGACTCTTATGGGGTCATTAGGTGGCAAGGTTGGGTGTTACGGCGAAACATATAGGAGTCGATGCATTGTAGTCGGGGATTCACCGCTTACCTACGGGTATGGATATCCTATGTGTTTTTCATGTATATGTGGGTTGAAATCTCTGATCAGAGTATGGTGGTAATTATGAAAGGGGTTTCATAGATTACACCATCGATGCAACCACAACATGACACATAGTATCGATTCATTGACAACTCTCGATAGACCAATAGTTGTCGAATCGGTCGGGATATATGAGTTGAAGGGACCGTACTGTACGCTAACCATAATTGAATGGTTCTTGCAGGCACTATCATGTGATACCTAGGGAATCACGTAAGCGATGCTGCTAGACGTTTAACGTGATTGGTTGGGTACTATCAGACTTGAGTTCTGACGTTCTTACTATCAAGGAGTTGATAAGTAAGAATGGAGCAATTGGGGTATGCTCGAATAAGGACATGTTTAGTCCGAATCACATTGAGATGTGAACCCACGGCTAGTTGTATCAATGAACCATTGAGGGCCACACAAGTACTTGCTTAGTAAATCCCGAAGAGAAGTAAAATAGTTCAATGTGTTGAACGGCTTATAAATGTGTTTATAAGCGTTAAGAAAAATAGAAGTATGACTTCTAAGAGAGAAATATAAATTTTAATTTATGGAAGTGTTCCTAAGATTAAAATTGGCCAAGTAAATAATGTAGTTGAAAATTGTGATTTTCATGAACATTATTGGAGACTAAATTAAATTAATTCAAGTGTTGAATTAATTAAACACTAGTGGACCTAGTAGAGTCTAAATAATTAAATTAATTCAAGTGTTGAATTAATTAAATAATATTGAGTCTAGTAGAGCTCAATTTAAATAATTATTTAACTAGTGGGACTTGAGTAAAATCAAGTAATATTTAATTAATCTCAAATGTGTTTGAGATAATAAAATTTAGTCTATGGTTTTTAATGTGTTAAAAAACCATATAATATATGTGAGACATGCTAGGGTTTGCATGCTTGGGAGGTGAAAGGTTGTTGATTACTTTTTAATAAAAAAATTCCAAAGACATGCAACTTTTGAGAGACAACTTTCACAACTACCTAGGCTAGTCTCCCACTCACTCATACACTCACTTGGCCGAAATCTTCTACCAATTTTTCTCTCATTTTTCTCTCAAGTTTTGTTCTTCATTTTTGGAGACAAATTTCTCTTTGAAAAATCCTCAAAAATTTTCTAGTGCAATTTTTGAGGGGATTTGCCTTGCTAAGTGGTGGGCTTGATTTAGGAGCAAGAAGGGAAGCTTGTAGACTCTTCATTCCTTTCAAGAGCTTGGTTGTTCTACAATCAAGTTGGTGCCATTCATCAACTTCTTTAAGTTGATAGGTATATCTTCTTAAACCTCCTATGTATGGTTTAATTTTTGTAAATATTGCACAATGTTCTTGTGGGGGCCGAAATTTTGCTCTTAAAATTTAATTTTTCGCTTCCGTTGCGTTTCCGGCCTCCGTAACCGGTCCGCTTTCATCAAAAATTCTGGAACACGAACAGCGCGGGTGCGGCGACGCAAGCAGCGCGGGTGCGGTCTCTACCGCAGGGGCGGTCTCTACATCACCGCGGGTGCGGTGTGCTCACGGCATTCCAACTCCAAAACAGCACAGTACACCGCGGGGGCACTCCAGTTAAGAGCGCGGGTGCACTCAGGTCACGGCAAAGCACTATTCCCATGCAACTAGAATCGATCCGAAACTCTGAAACGAACAACCAACATCAACTAACACCTCAAGACAATAAAACTAACAATACTATAGCCCAAAAATACAACTCTGAACATCTAATCAAATATCCCAAATAACAAACGAAACTTAAATCGTACCGTACACCGGGCTCGGCTATTACAATTTTCGTTGTTGTGGATAGATTCTCTAAGGTAGCACATTTTATAGCTTGTCATAAAACCGATGATGCTTCAAACATTGCGGATTTGTTCTTTAGAGAAGTCGTTAGGTTGCATGGCATGCCTAGGACTATTGTTTCTGGTCGCGATGTTAAATTCTTGAGTTACTTTTGGAAGACTTTATCGGATAAACTTGGCACAAAATTGTTGTTTTCTACTACTTGTCATCCTCAAACGGATGGACAAACTGAAGTTGTCAATAGCACTTTGGGAACACTTTTGCGCGCTATTCTTAAAAAGAACTTGGATTGACATTTCTAGGGACTTTATTTTGGGGTTGCCTAGGACTGAGAAGGGGAGGGATTCTATTTTCGTTGTTGTGGATAGATTCTCTAAGATGGCACATTTTATAGCTTGTCATAAAACCGATTATGCTTCAAACATTGCGGATTTGTTCTTTAGAGAAGTCGCTAAGATGCATGGCATGCCTAGAACTATTGTTTCTGGTCGCGATGTTAATTTTTGAGTTACTTTTGGAAGATTTTATGGGCTAAACTTGGCACAAAATTGTTGTTTTCTACTACTTGTCATCCTCAAACGGATGGACAAACTGAAGTTGTCAAACAACTTTGGGAACACTTTTTCGAGCTATTCTAAAAAAGAACTTGTATTGACATTTCTATGGACTTTATTTTGGGGTTTCCTAGGACTAAGAAGGGGAGGGATTCTATTTTCGTTGTTGTGGATAGATTCTCTAAGATGGCGCATTTTATAGCTTGTCATAAAACCGATGATGCTTCAAACATTGCGGATTTGTTCTTTAGAGAAGGAGGTAGGTTGCATGGCATGCCTAGGACTATTGTTTCTGGTCGCGATGTTAAATTCTTGAGTCACTTTTGGAATACTTTATGGGCTAAACTTGGCACAAAATTGTTGTTTTCTACTACTTGTCATCCTCAAACGGATGGACAAACTGAAGTTGTCAATAGAACTTTGGGAACACTTTTGCGTGCTATTCTTAAAAAGAACTTGGATTGACATTTCTATGGACTTTATTTTGGGGTTTCCTAGCGACTAAGAAGGGGATTGATTCTATTTTTGTTGTTGTGGATAGATTCTCTAAGATGGCACATTTTATAGCTTGTCATAAAATCGATGATGCTTCAAACATTGCGGATTTGTTCTTTAGAGAAGTCGGAAGGTTGCATGGCATGCCTAGGACTATTGTTTTTGGTCGCGATGTTAAATTCTTGAGTTTCTTTTGGAAGACTTTATGGGCTAAACTTGGCACAAAATTGTTGTTTTCTACTACTTGTCATCCTCAAACGGATGGACAAACTGAAGTTGTCAATAGCACTTTGGGAACACTTTTGCATGCTATTCTTAAAAAGAACTTGGATTGACATTTCTATGGACTTTATTTTGAGGTTGCCTAGGACTAAGAAGAGGAGGGATTCTATTTTCGTTGTTGTGGATAAATTCTCTAAGATGGCACATTTTATAGCTTGTCATAAAATCGATGATGCTTCAAACATTGCGGATTTGTTCTTTAGAGAAGTCGGTAGGTTGCATGGCATGACTAGGACTATTGTTCCTGGTCGCGATGTTAAATTCTTGAGTTACTTTTGGAATACTTATGGTCTAAACTTGGCACAAAATTGTTGTTTTCTACTACTTGTTGTGGGGACCCGGGCTCTAATTCTTTTTCTTGGGATTAAATGGATTGTTATTAAAAACGTGGGTCAATTTTTTCGCTTTTTACCTTAAATCTAATGTAAACAAACGAGCATGAGTTCTTTATTTAAATACAACATACAAACATCAAATACATGTATTATTCTGTATGTTTTCCTTAACCAGTAATAAAAGACAGTACATAATAAAAGACAACTACTGGTCCATCTGCTAGGCCCGAGATTTCCACGCTAACACGATCATCTCTGTCTCGACCCAAATCCTGCCCCACCTGTTGTTATGCACACATACAGACATAACAACAGCCGGAAAACCGGTGAGAACAAATCCCAGTATAAACATGTGAACATGCATATAAATACTATAAAACATGAAACATGCTGATATGAATGTCATTCATATAAAATCATGAAATGCGAGCCTAATCATGTCTAGATGCGACTCGACTAAAACTCTAGGGATCCCGGTGTGAATAAGACGATCTATCACCTACCCTCCCAATCGGGGTGACGGTACGTCTTATTCCTAGACTTCGGCCTGATCTGTATCCACGTCTACAATAGGGGGGTGATCTTCCCCTAAGCTGGGATAGAACCGAACGTCTAGAAGTCTGCCTGATCTCCAGACTGTCCTATCTTAATGCATGAATACAAAATCTGTAAACAAGCATAATCATCTAATGCAATGTAACATGATCTGTAAACAAAGCATAATAGGAATTGAATACAAGTTCTAATAAACATCTAATGCAATGTAACATGATCTGTAAACAAAGCATAACGAGATTTGCATATAAACAAATCTATAATAATACCTATATCAAGATATAAACAATAAAACTCGTATGTGATTTTAGTTGGGAAACTCAAATGTGATCTCATTTGAGTCGTGATTCCCCAAAACAAAGCATGTAGTATACCTTCCGTCGTAGAATTGCTGTCACAGTCGAGAAGATGAATCTGAAATAGAAATGACTTTCTAACACTTCTAATTCTACTGAGACCTCGTAGGAATGACTCTAAACTGAGACCTCGCGCCTCTATTTATAGACAACGATCGGAAGATCCGATCTACTTCGGACGATCCGATCTGACATACTTCGGACGCTCCGAACTCACTTCGGACGTTCCGAATCCTGCATGTCTTCCACGTCTCCAGCCAACTGTCTCGGATGATCCGAACTACGATCGGTCGATCCGAACTATTGCATGCCATCCATGTGTCCAGCCATCTGGCTCGGACGCTCCGAACTCCGAACGGACGGTGCGAACTCTGATCGTACGTTCCGATCTCGGTTCGGTCCTTCCGGTCTCACCGAAATATAAATACTCCAATATTCTCGATGCCGGTCAATCTAATTCTCAATAGATATCAACACTATCATATTCTCAATCATAATCCAATACAGTACTTCTGTCCTAACAAGTCATAATCATACTGAAAATCATATATGATATCATTTCTTATTTCTTATGGTTATGTACAATCTTCACAACATATCTATGAATTCGTACATGTCAATCATTGCTCTGGGCATTACATTTCTCCCCCTCTAAGACAGAAGTTCGTCCTCGAACTGAAGTAACAATACAAAGTATCTAAAACAGTTTGATAATCTAAACTGAATACATACTCATATCATATAAATAACTCGGGGTGTTTCTGCCTCATGTTTTCTTCCGTTTCCCACGTCGCTTCCTCAATGCCATGTCGACTCCACTGAACTTTCACAAGTGGAATGGTCTTCGTTCTGAGCTGTTTGTCCTTTCGATCAAGAATCTGTATCGGTCGTTCTATATAGCTCAAGGTGTGATCAAGTTCAGCTTCGTTCGGTTGAATAACATGAGAAACATCTGGCATATATCTGCGTAACATTGATACATGAAATACGTCATGTATTCCGGATAAGGAAGGAGGAAGAGCAAGTCGATAAGCTCGATCGCCAATCTTTTCAAGAATCTCGTAAGGACCAATGTATCGAGGAGAGAGTTTTCCGCGTTTGCCAAATCGAACAACGCCTCTAAATGGAGAAATCTTTAAAAACACTCTATCTCCCGCCTCAAATACTAACGGTCTACGTCTGATATTGGCGTACTTTGCTTGTCGATCTTGTGCTGTCTTCATTCGTTTCTGAATGATCTTTACCTTCTCAGTCATGTCACGAATCATATCTGGCCCAAGTTCTGGTACTTCTGAAACATCGTCCCAATATAGTGGAGATCTGCACTTCTTGCCATACAAAGCTTCAAACGGTGCCATCTCAATGCTCGTCTGATAGCTATTATTGTACGAGAATTCGCAAAGAGGTAGGGAATCTTGCCAACTAATGCCAAAATCTAGTACGACGGCTCTCAACATATCCTCTAATGTCTGGATAGTCCGTTCTGACTGTCCGTCTGTCTGAGGATGGTAAGCAGTGCTAAGGTGTAAGGTCGTACCTAACGCCTGCTGTAAACTGTGCCAGAAGTGTGAAGTGAATCGTGGATCACGATCTGATACGATAGACTTCGGCACTCCATGCAATCTGACTACCTCACGAATATAAATCTCCGCCATCTGATCCTGTCTATACGTCATTCTATAAGGGATGAAACAAGCAGATTTGGTCAATCTGTCAATAATGACCCAAATCGCATCGCAACCTCTGGATGATCGAGGTAACTTCGTCACGAAATCCATGGAAATGTGGTCCCATTTCCATTCTGGAATGGATAAACTCTGAAGTAAACCCCCCGGCTTCTTCCTCTCGGCCTTCACCTGTTGGCAGTTCAAGCATTTAGACACAAATTCGGCAATGTCTGACTTCATTTGTTTCCACCAGAATTGGGTCTTCAAGTCATTGTACATCTTCCTGCCACCAGGATGAATGCTGAACCGACTACAATGTGCCTCTGTCAGAATCTGCTGCCTCAAATCTGCAACATCTGGCACAACTAGACGGTTATTCACGTACAACACATGATCTCGTACCTGATATTCCGATACATGCCCTGATCTGACCATTTGGATTGATCTTTGCACATTCTGATCAGTTTTTTTGTGCTTCCTTAATCCTCATAATCAAATTGGGCTCAACTTGGATCGTAAAGAGTCGTAGTGGCTTACTATCTGTATCAAATTCTAATCCAGACATACAGCAATTTTCAACTAACTTGTTAACACCTATCGTCGATAAGGACAATGAACATACCTTACGACTCAAGGCATCTGCTGCTGCATTTGACTTACCTGGATAATATTTGATTTCACAGTCAAAGTCTTTCAGAAGATCTAGCCATCTACGTTGCCTCATATTCAATTCTGATTGAGAAAATAGGTACTTTAAGCTCTTGTGATCGGAAAAGATCTCAAATTTCTCGCCATAGAGATAATGACGCCAAATCTTTAATGCAAACACGATAGCCGCCAATTCAAGATCATGAATGGGGTATCGAACTTCATGTGGCTTCAATTGTCTCGAGGCGTATGCGATCACATGACCTCGCTGCATAAGAACACATCCCAAACCTCTATGAGAAGCATCACAATATACAACAAAATCACCTGTACCTGAAGGTATCGTCAATACTGGAGCACTGGTCAGCCTTTTCTTCAATTCAACAAAGCTAGACTCACACTCCTCTGACCAAACAAATGGTGCATTCTTTTGTGTTAATTGAGTTATTGGTTTTGCAATACTGGAGAAATCTTTGATAAATCTTCTGTAGTATCCGGCTAAGCCCATGAAACTGCGTATTTCTGGTACAGAAGTTGGTCTCGACCAACTGATCACAGCTTCCACTTTACTTGGATCAACAGAAATACCATCTCCAGAAATGATATGTCCTAAGAAGACAACTCTATTCAACCAAAACTCACATTTTGACAATTTAGCATACAGTCGCTCGTTCCTCAACGTCTGCAAAACAATTCTGAGATGCTCTGCATGCTCATTTCTGTTCTTCGAATACACCAAAATGTCATCAATGAAGACAATCACAAATTCATCTAGATATCTCTGAAACACTTGGTTCATCAAGCCCATAAATACCGCAGGAGCATTTGTTAAACCAAAAGGCATGACAATAAATTCGTAATGTCCATACCTGGTTCGAAACGCTGTTTTTGGTATGTCTATATCTCGAACTCTGAGCTGATGATAACCAGAACGTAAATCAATCTTAGAATAGACCGAGGATCCCTGCAACTGATCAAATAGGTCATCGATCCTAGGCAAAGGATATTTATTCTTGATCGTTGCCTTGTTCAACTGTCGGTAATCGATACACAACCGCATCGACCCATCTTTCTTTCGCACGAACAGCACCGGAGCGCCCCAAGGAGATACACTAGGTCTGATATATCCCTTGGCTAGAAGATCTTCTAATTGTGCTTTCAATTCTTTGAGTTCGATGGGTGCCATCCTATATGGAGCTTTCGAAATAGGTACGGTACCTGGCGCAAGTTCAATGCTGAAATCTACCTCACGAACCGGAGGTAATCCTGGGATCTCATCTGGAAAAATATCTGGAAATTCCCGTACTACTGGCAGATCTGCCAATGCCGGGCTCGACTTCTGCATATCTACAGCATAAACAAAGAAACCATCCGCGCCTTTCTGTAACAGTCTGTTCATAGTAAGAGCCGAAATCAAGGGAATCCGAGATCTGGAACCCTTCCCGTAGAATTTCCACTCGTCTGTCATCTCGGGTCTGAATCTGACAATCTTGTGGAAACAATCCACGGTGGCTCTGTACTTCGTTAGCATGTCAATACCGACTATACAATCAAAATCAGCTAGACCCAACACTATACAATCTAGGTCAATCTCATGCCCCTCAAACTGTAGAATGCAATGTCTAACCGTAGTTACAGATATTAATCCACTTCCCAACGGAGAATTAATAGACACAACGTCTAACAACGACTCAACAGGCAATGAATGCAACAATGCAAATCGTTCTGAGATGAATGTATGCGATGCACCTGTATCTATCAAGATATAAGCAGGATAACCATAAAGGAGACAGTTACCTGCTATAACATCATCTGGTGCATCTTGTGCTTGCTCCTCTGTCAACGCAAACACTTGGGCCTGTTGCCTCGGAGGTTGAGTCACAGTCTGACTACCTCGGCCTCTGGGTGGAGTCGGTGCTGGTGGAGGCTGAAAAGAGTGAACCGACGATGCCTGCCGCTCAAACTGAGGTACTGAACCGGATGCTCTTCCACTCTGGCCTTGCTGTACACCTCTCTGTGGACAGACTTTGGCAAAATGCCCTGGTTGCCTGCAATAGTTGCATCTCCCTGTCACCCCTTGACACTGTTCAGTCGCATGCTTTCCTCCACAGGAACTGCAATAACCACCGATAAACCTTGAACTTTGATCAAAACCACTCTGTTTTGATCCGCTGGAGCTCGACGAACTGCTCCCTGGTCTTTTAAACTGTTTCCCCTTCGCCTTCAGCTGTTCTTTGCGTCCACTACCACTACCACCACTTTCGACTCGAGGAGGAGGAACTTGGGATGGAGGTAGTGGCGGTCTTGGACTTGGTGCAACATACGGAGCACTCCGTTGTCTAAGCAATCCTGCTTCAGCTCCTTTGGCACGATTCAATGCATCCGAGAAGTTATCGGGTCTCCCAGTATTGACTAACGTAAAGATATCTGGATTCAGGCCATTTATAAACTGATCCGCCATGGCCTCGTCATTTCCTGAAACATGGGGTGCAAAACGAAGCAAAGAAGAGAATTTAGCAACATACTCCTCAATGTTCAATGGCCCTTGCCTCAGGTTTGCGAATTCAGCGCCTTTATCTTTACGGTAAGATACAGGGAAGAATCGCTGATAAAACTCGGTCTTGAATACCTTCCAAGAAATTTCGGTACCCCGCTGCTCTAAAGCTCTCCTAATGTTCAACCACCAATTCTTTGCTATATCTTGCAATTGATGGCCAATTAGCTTGATCCTCTTCTCATTACTGTACTCCAACGAGTCGAATAGCATCTCAATATCTTCAAGCCAACTTTCGCACTCGATGGCATTCTCGGTACCTTTTAAAGTGGGAGGTCGAAAGGATTGGAATCGCTTCAGCAACGTCTCCATAGGGGTCGCCGTAACATCCATAGAATCTCCGGATGTACTCCCCTGCTCTGGCGCTGCTGGTCGTAGAGGTACGGCTGCTCTTCTAGGAGGCATATCTAATAATCCAACTGATTAGTAAACAAGATATAAAACTGTCTCAGCCATCATCTAGTCAGTTACCTCTGATCTAGAATCGGTTCTGATTCAGTCAATCACATGCTGAAATTAATCAAATACCAAACAACATGTAATAAGAAAGCAATAATCATGCTAGCACATCATCAAGCAAGGAAGAAGACTCGATCTACCCCGCTCATTCTATCCTATTTCAGTCTAACGGAACTATCGGCTCTGATACCACCTGTTGTGGGGACCCGGGCTCTAATTCTTTTTCTTGGGATTAAATGGATTGTTATTAAAAACGTGGGTCAATTTTTTCGCTTTTTACCTTAAATCTAATGTAAACAAACGAGCATGAGTTCTTTATTTAAATACAACATACAAACATCAAATACATGTATTATTCTGTATGTTTTCCTTAACCAGTAATAAAAGACAGTACATAATAAAAGACAACTACTGGTCCATCTGCTAGGCCCGAGATTTCCACGCTAACACGATCATCTCTGTCTCGACCCAAATCCTGCCCCACCTGTTGTTATGCACACATACAGACATAACAACAGCCGGAAAACCGGTGAGAACAAATCCCAGTATAAACATGTGAACATGCATATAAATACTATAAAACATGAAACATGCTGATATGAATGTCATTCATATAAAATCATGAAATGCGAGCCTAATCATGTCTAGATGCGACTCGACTAAAACTCTAGGGATCCCGGTGTGAATAAGATGATCTATCACCTACCCTCCCAATCGGGGTGACGGTACGTCTTATTCCTAGACTTCGGCCTGATCTGTATCCACGTCTACAATAGGGGGGTGATCTTCCCCTAAGCTGGGATAGAACCGAACGTCTAGAAGTCTGCCTGATCTCCAGACTGTCCTATCTTAATGCATGAATACAAAATCTGTAAACAAGCATAATCATCTAATGCAATGTAACATGATCTGTAAACAAAGCATAATAGGAATTGAATACAAGTTCTAATAAACATCTAATGCAATGTAACATGATCTGTAAACAAAGCATAACGAGATTTGCATATAAACAAATCTATAATAATACCTATATCAAGATATAAACAATAAAACTCGTATGTGATTTTAGTTGGGAAACTCAAATGTGATCTCATTTGAGTCGTGATTCCCCAAAACAAAGCATGTAGTATACCTTCCGTCGTAGAATTGCTGTCACAGTCGAGAAGATGAATCTGAAATAGAAATGACTTTCTAACACTTCTAATTCTACTGAGACCTCGTAGGAATGACTCTAAACTGAGACCTCGCGCCTCTATTTATAGACAACGATCGGAAGATCCGATCTACTTCGGACGATCCGATCTGACATACTTCGGACGCTCCGAACTCACTTCGGACGTTCCGAATCCTGCATGTCTTCCACGTCTCCAGCCAACTGTCTCGGATGATCCGAACTACGATCGGTCGATCCGAACTATTGCATGCCATCCATGTGTCCAGCCATCTGGCTCGGACGCTCCGAACTCCGAACGGACGGTGCGAACTCTGATCGTACGTTCCGATCTCGGTTCGGTCCTTCCGGTCTCACCGAAATATAAATACTCCAATATTCTCGATGCCGGTCAATCTAATTCTCAATAGATATCAACACTATCATATTCTCAATCATAATCCAATACAGTACTTCTGTCCTAACAAGTCATAATCATACTGAAAATCATATATGATATCATTTCTTATTTCTTATGGTTATGTACAATCTTCACAACATATCTATGAATTCGTACATGTCAATCATTGCTCTGGGCATTACACTTGTCATCCTCAAACGGATGGACAAACTGAAGTTGTCAATAGAACTTTGGGAACACTTTTGCGTGCTATTCTTAAAAAGAACTTGGATTGACATTTCTATGGACTTTAATTTGGAGTTGCCTAGGACTAAGAAGGGGAGGGATTCTATTTTCGTTGTTGTGGATAGATTTTCTAAGATGGCACATTTTATAGCTTGTCATAAAACCGATTATGCTTCAAACATTGCGAATTTGTTCATTAGAGAAGTCGTTAGGTTGCATGGCATGCCTAGGACTATTGATTCTGGTCGCGATGTTAAATTCTTGAGTTACTTTTGGAATACTTTATGGTCTAAACTTGGCACGAAATTGTTGTTTTCTACTACTTGTCATCCTCAAACGGATGGACAAACTGAAGTTGTCAATAGAACTTTGGGAACACTTTTGCGTGCTATTCTCAAAAAGAACTTGGATTGACATTTCTATGGACTTTATTTTGGGGTGCCTAGGACTAAGAAGGGGATGGATTCTATTTTCGTTGTTGTTGATAGATTCTCTAAGATGGCACATTTTATAGCTTGCCATAAAATCGATGATGTTTCAAACATTGCGGATTAGTTCTTTAGAGAAGTCGGTAGGTTGCATGGCATGCCTAGGACTATTGTTTCTGGTCGCGATGTTAAATTCTTCAGTTACTTTTTGAATACTTTATGGTCTAAACTTGGCACAAAATTGTTGTTTTCTACTACTTGTCATCCTCAAACGGATGGACAAACTGAAGTTGTCAATAGAACTTTGGGAACACTTTTGCGTGCTATTCTTAAAAAGAACTTGGATTGACATTTCTATGGACTTTATTTTAGGGTTTCCTGCGACTAAGAAGGGGATTGATTCTATTTTTGTTGTTGTGGATAGATTCTCTAAGATGGCACATTTTATAGCTTGTCATAAAATCGATGATGCTTCAAACATTGCGGATTTGTTCTTTAGAGAAGTCGGTAAGGTTGCATGGCATGCCTAGGACTATTGTTTTTGGTCGCGATGTTAAATTCTTGAGTTACTTTTGGAAGACTTTATGGGCTAAACTTGGCACAAAATTGTTGTTTTCTACTACTTGTCATCCTCAAACGGATGGACAAACTGAAGTTGTCAATAGCACTTTGGGAACACTTTTGCGTGCTATTCTTAAAAAGAACTTGGATTGACATTTCTATGGACTTTATTTTGAGGTTGCCTAGGACTAAGAAGAGGAGGGATTCTATTTTCGTTGTTGTGGATAAATTCTCTAAGATGGCACATTTTATAGCTTGTCATAAAATCGATGATGCTTCAAACATTGCGGATTTGTTCTTTAGAGAAGTCGGTAGGTTGCATGGCATGCCTAGGACTATTGTTTCTGGTCGCGATGTTAAATTCTTGAGTTACTTTTGGAATACTTATGGTCTAAACTTGGCACAAAATTGTTGTTTTCTACTACTTGTCATCCTCAAACGGATGGACAAACTGAAGTTGTCAATAGAACTTTGGGAACACTTTTGCGTGCTATTCTTAAAAAGAACTTGGATTGACATTTCTATGGACTTTATTTGGAGTTGCCTAGGACTAAGAAGGGGAGGGATTCTATTTTCGTTGTTGTGGATAGATTTTCTAAGATGGCACATTTTATAGCTTGTCATAAAACCGATTATGCTTCAAACATTGCGGATTTGTTCATTAGAGAAGTCGTTAGGTTGCATGGCATGCCTAGGACTATTGATTCTGGTCGCGATGTTAAATTCTTGAGTTACTTTTGGAATACTTTATGGTCTAAACTTGGCACGAAATTGTTGTTTTCTACTACTTGTCATCCTCAAACGGATGGACAAACTGAAGTTGTCAATAGAACTTTGGGAACACTTTTGCGTGCTATTCTTAAAAAGAACTTGGATTGACATTTCTATGGACTTTATTTTGGGGTGCCTAGGACTAAGAAGGGGATGGATTCTATTTTCGTTGTTGTGGATAGATTCTCTAAGATGGCACATTTTATAGCTTGCCATAAAATCGATGATGTTTCAAACATTGCGGATTAGTTCTTTAGAGAAGTCGGTAGGTTGCATGGCATGCCTAGGACTATTGTTTCTGGTCGCGATGTTAAATTCTTGAGTTACTTTTGGAATACTTTATGGTCTAAACTTGGCACAAAATTGTTGTTTTCTACTACTTGTCATCCTCAAACGGATGGACAAACTGAAGTTGTCAATAGAACTTTGGGAACACTTTTGCGTGCTATTCTTAAAAAGAACTTGGATTGACATTTCTATGGACTTTATTTTGGGGTTGCCTAGGACTAAGAAGGGGAGGGATTCTATTTTCGTTGTTGTGGATAGATTTTCTAAGATGGCACATTTTATAGCTTGTCATAAAACCGATTATGCTTCAAACATTGCGGATTTGTTCATTAGAGAAGTCGTTAGGTTGCATGGCATGCCTAGGACTATTGATTCTGGTCGCGATGTTAAATTCTTGAGTTACTTTTGGAATACTTTATGGTCTAAACTTGGCACGAAATTGTTGTTTTCTACTACTTGTCATCCTCAAACGGATGGACAAACTGAAGTTGTCAATAGAACTTTGGGAACACTTTTGCGTGCTATTCTTAAAAAGAACTTGGATTGACATTTCTATGGACTTTATTTTGGGGTGCCTAGGACTAAGAAGGGGATGGATTCTATTTTCGTTGTTGTGGATAGATTCTCTAAGATGGCACATTTTATAGCTTGCCATAAAATCGATGATGTTTCAAACATTGCGGATTAGTTCTTTAGAGAAGTCGGTAGGTTGCATGGCATGCCTAGGACTATTGTTTCTGGTCGCGATGTTAAATTCTTGAGTTACTTTTGGAATACTTTATGGTCTAAACTTGGCACAAAATTGTTGTTTTCTACTACTTGTCATCCTCAAACGGATGGACAAACTGAAGTTGTCAATAGAACTTTGGGAACACTTTTGCGTGCTATTCTTAAAAAGAACTTGGATTGACATTTCTATGGACTTTATTTTGGGGTTGCCTAGGACTAAGAAGGGGAGGGATTCTATTTTCGTTGTTGTGGATAGATTTTCTAAGATGGCACATTTTATAGCTTGTCATAAAACCGATTATGCTTCAAACATTGCGGATTTGTTCATTAGAGAAGTCGTTAGGTTGCATGGCATGCCTAGGACTATTGATTCTGGTCGCGATGTTAAATTCTTGAGTTACTTTTGGAATACTTTATGGTCTAAACTTGGCACGAAATTGTTGTTTTCTACTACTTGTCATCCTCAAACGGATGGAGCAAACTGAAGTTGTCAATAGAACTTTGGGAACACTTTTGCGTGCTATTCTTAAAAAGAACTTGGATTGACATTTCTATGGACTTTATTTTGGGGTTGCCTAGGACTAAGAAGGGGATGGATTCTATTTTCGTTGTTGTGGATAGATTCTCTAAGATGGCACATTTTATAGCTTGCCATAAAATCGATGATGTTTCAAACATTGCGGATTAGTTCTTTAGAGAAGTCGGTAGGTTGCATGGCATGCCTAGGACTATTGTTTCTGGTCGCGATGTTAAATTCTTGAGTTACTTTTGGAATACTTTATGGTCTAAACTTGGCACAAAATTGTTGTTTTCTACTACTTGTCATCCTCAAACGGATGGACAAACTGAAGTTGTCAATAGAACTTTGGGAACACTTTTGCGTGCTATTCTTAAAAAGAACTTGGATTGACATTTCTATGGACTTTATTTTGGGGTTGCCTAGGACTAAGAAGGGGAGGGATTCTATTTTCGTTGTTGTGGATAGATTTTCTAAGATGGCACATTTTATAGCTTGTCATAAAACCGATTATGCTTCAAACATTGCGGATTTGTTCATTAGAGAAGTCGTTAGGTTGCATGGCATGCCTAGGACTATTGATTCTGGTCGCGATGTTAAATTCTTGAGTTACTTTTGGAATACTTTATGGTCTAAACTTGGCACGAAATTGTTGTTTTCTACTACTTGTCATCCTCAAACGGATGGACAAACTGAAGTTGTCAATAGAACTTTGGGAACACTTTTGCGTGCTATTCTTAAAAAGAACTTGGATTGACATTTCTATGGACTTTATTTTGGGGTGCCTAGGACTAAGAAGGGGATGGATTCTATTTTCGTTGTTGTGGATAGATTCTCTAAGATGGCACATTTTATAGCTTGCCATAAAATCGATGATGTTTCAAACATTGCGGATTAGTTCTTTAGAGAAGTCGGTAGGTTGCATGGCATGCCTAGGACTATTGTTTCTGGTCGCGATGTTAAATTCTTGAGTTACTTTTGGAATACTTTATGGTCTAAACTTGGCACAAAATTGTTGTTTTCTACTACTTGTCATCCTCAAACGGATGGACAAACTGAAGTTGTCAATAGAACTTTGGGAACACTTTTGCGTGCTATTCTTAAAAAGAACTTGGATTGACATTTCTATGGACTTTATTTTGGGGTTGCCTAGGACTAAGAAGGGGAGGGATTCTATTTTCGTTGTTGTGGATAGATTTTCTAAGATGGCACATTTTATAGCTTGTCATAAAACCGATTATGCTTCAAACATTGCGGATTTGTTCATTAGAGAAGTCGTTAGGTTGCATGGCATGCCTAGGACTATTGATTCTGGTCGCGATGTTAAATTCTTGAGTTACTTTTGGAATACTTTATGGTCTAAACTTGGCACGAAATTGTTGTTTTCTACTACTTGTCATCCTCAAACGGATGGACAAACTGAAGTTGTCAATAGAACTTTGGGAACACTTTTGCGTGCTATTCTTAAAAAGAACTTGGATTGACATTTCTATGGACTTTATTTTGGGGTGCCTAGGACTAAGAAGGGGATGGATTCTATTTTCGTTGTTGTGGATAGATTCTCTAAGATGGCACATTTTATAGCTTGCCATAAAATCGATGATGTTTCAAACATTGCGGATTAGTTCTTTAGAGAAGTCGGTAGGTTGCATGGCATGCCTAGGACTATTGTTTCTGGTCGCGATGTTAAATTCTTGAGTTACTTTTGGAATACTTTATGGTCTAAACTTGGCACAAAATTGTTGTTTTCTACTACTTGTCATCCTCAAACGGATGGACAAACTGAAGTTGTCAATAGAACTTTGGGAACACTTTTGCGTGCTATTCTTAAAAAGAACTTGGATTGACATTTCTATGGACTTTATTTTGGGGTTGCCTAGGACTAAGAAGGGGAGGGATTCTATTTTCGTTGTTGTGGATAGATTTTCTAAGATGGCACATTTTATAGCTTGTCATAAAACCGATTATGCTTCAAACATTGCGGATTTGTTCATTAGAGAAGTCGTTAGGTTGCATGGCATGCCTAGGACTATTGATTCTGGTCGCGATGTTAAATTCTTGAGTTACTTTTGGAATACTTTATGGTCTAAACTTGGCACAAAATTGTTGTTTTCTACTACTTGTCATCCTCAAACGGATGGACAAACTGAAGTTGTCAATAGAACTTTGGGAACACTTTTGCGTGCTATTCTTAAAAAGAACTTGGATTGACATTTCTATGGACTTTATTTTGGGGTTGCCTAGGACTAAGAAGGGGATGGATTCTATTTTCGTTGTTGTGGATAGATTCTCTAAGATGGCACATTTTATAGCTTGTCATAAAACCGATTATGCTTCAAACATTGCGGATTTGTTCTTTAGAGAAGTCGGTAGGTTGCATGGCATGCCTAGGACTATTGTTTCTGGTCGCGATGTTAAATTCTTGAGTTACTTTTGGAATACTTTATGGTCTAAACTTGGCACAAAATTGTTGTTTTCTACTACTTGTCATCCTCAAACGGATGGACAAACTGAAGTTGTCAATAGAACTTTGGGAACACTTTTGCGTGCTATTCTTAAAAAGAACTTGGATTGACATTTCTATGGACTTTATTTTGGGGTTGCCTAGGACTAAGAAGGGGAGGGATTCTATTTTCGTTGTTGTGGATAGATTCTCTAAGATGGCACATTTTATAGCTTGTCATAAAACCGATGATGCTTCAAACATTGCGGATTTGTTCTTTAGAGAAGTCGGTAGGTTGCATGGCATGCCTAGGACTATTGTTTCTGGTCGCGATGTTAAATTCTTGAGTTACTTTTGGAATACTTTATGGTCTAAACTTGGCACAAAATTGTTGTTTTCTACTACTTGTCATCCTCAAACGGATGGACAAACTGAAGTTGTCAATAGAACTTTGGGAACACTTTTGCGTGCTATTCTTAAAAAGAACTTGGATTGACATTTCTATGGACTTTATTTTGGGGTTGCCTAGGACTAAGAAGGGGATGGATTCTATTTTCGTTGTTGTGGATAGATTCTCTAAGATGGCACATTTTATAGCTTGTCATAAAATCGATGATGCTTCAAACATTGCGGATTTGTTCTTTAGAGAAGTCGGTAGGTTGCATGGCATGCCTAGGACTATTGTTTCTGGTCGCGATGTTAAATTCTTGAGTTACTTTTGGAATACTTTATGGTCTAAACTTGGCACAAAATTGTTGTTTTCTACTACTTGTCATCCTCAAACGGATGGACAAACTGAAGTTGTCAATAGAACTTTGGGAACACTTTTGCGTGCTATTCTTAAAAAGAACTTGGATTGACATTTCTATGGACTTTATTTTGGGGTTGCCTAGGACTAAGAAGGGGATGGATTCTATTTTCGTTGTTGTGGATAGATTCTCTAAGATGGCACATTTTATAGCTTGTCATAAAATCGATGATGCTTCAAACATTGCGGATTTGTTCTTTAGAGAAGTCGGTAGGTTGCATGGCATGCCTAGGACTATTGTTTCTGGTCGCGATGTTAAATTCTTGAGTTACTTTTGGAATACTTTATGGTCTAAACTTGGCACAAAATTGTTGTTTTCTACTACTTGTCATCCTCAAACGGATGGACAAACTGAAGTTGTCAATAGAACTTTGGGAACACTTTTGCGTGCTATTCTTAAAAAGAACTTGGATTGACATTTCTATGGACTTTATTTTGGGGTTGCCTAGGACTAAGAAGGGGAGGGATTCTATTTTCGTTGTTGTGGATAGATTTTCTAAGATGGCACATTTTATAGCTTGTCATAAAACCGATTATGCTTCAAACATTGCGGATTTGTTCATTAGAGAAGTCGTTAGGTTGCATGGCATGCCTAGGACTATTGATTCTGGTCGCGATGTTAAATTCTTGAGTTACTTTTGGAATACTTTATGGTCTAAACTTGGCACGAAATTGTTGTTTTCTACTACTTGTCATCCTCAAACGGATGGACAAACTGAAGTTGTCAATAGAACTTTGGGAACACTTTTGCGTGCTATTCTTAAAAAGAACTTGGATTGACATTTCTATGGACTTTATTTTGGGGTTGCCTAGGACTAAGAAGGGGAGGGATTCTATTTTCGTTGTTGTGGATAGATTCTCTAAGATGGCACATTTTATAGCTTGTCATAAAATCGATGATGCTTCAAACATTGCGGATTAGTTCTTTAGAGAAGTCGGTAGGTTGCATGGCATGCCTAGGACTATTGTTTCTGGTCGCGATGTTAAATTCTTGAGTTACTTTTGGAATACTTTATGGTCTAAACTTGGCACAAAATTGTTGTTTTCTACTACTTGTCATCCTCAAACGGATGGACAAACTGAAGTTGTCAATAGAACTTTGGGAACACTTTTGCGTGCTATTCTTAAAAAGAACTTGGATTGACATTTCTATGGACTTTATTTTGGGGTTGCCTAGGACTAAGAAGGGGAGGGATTCTATTTTCGTTGTTGTGGATAGATTCTCTAAGATGGCACATTTTATAGCTTGTCATAAAACCGATTATGCTTCAAACATTGCGGATTTGTTCATTAGAGAAGTCGTTAGGTTGCATGGCATGCCTAGGACTATTGATTCTGGTCGCGATGTTAAATTCTTGAGTTACTTTTGGAATACTTTATGGTCTAAACTTGGCACGAAATTGTTGTTTTCTACTACTTGTCATCCTCAAACGGATGGACAAACTGAAGTTGTCAATAGAACTTTGGGAACACTTTTGCGTGCTATTCTTAAAAAGAACTTGGATTGACATTTCTATGGACTTTATTTTGGGGTGCCTAGGACTAAGAAGGGGATGGATTCTATTTTCGTTGTTGTGGATAGATTCTCTAAGATGGCACATTTTATAGCTTGCCATAAAATCGATGATGTTTCAAACATTGCGGATTAGTTCTTTAGAGAAGTCGGTAGGTTGCATGGCATGCCTAGGACTATTGTTTCTGGTCGCGATGTTAAATTCTTGAGTTACTTTTGGAATACTTTATGGTCTAAACTTGGCACAAATTGTTGTTTTCTACTACTTGTCATCCTCAAACGGATGGACAAACTGAAGTTGTCAATAGAACTTTGGGAACACTTTTGCGTGCTATTCTTAAAAAGAACTTGGATTGACATTTCTATGGACTTTATTTTGGGGTTGCCTAGGACTAAGAAGGGGAGGGATTCTATTTTCGTTGTTGTGGATAGATTCTCTAAGATGGCACATTTTATAGCTTGTCATAAAACCGATGATGCTTCAAACATTGCGGATTTGTTCTTTAGAGAAGTCGGTAGGTTGCATGGCATGCCTAGGACTATTGTTTCTGGTCGCGATGTTAAATTCTTGAGTTACTTTTGGAATACTTTATGGTCTAAACTTGGCACAAAATTGTTGTTTTCTACTACTTGTCATCCTCAAACGGATGGACAAACTGAAGTTGTCAATAGAACTTTGGGAACACTTTTGCGTGCTATTCTTAAAAAGAACTTGGATTGACATTTCTATGGACTTTATTTTGGGGTTGCCTAGGACTAAGAAGGGGAGGGATTCTATTTTCGTTGTTGTGGATAGATTCTCTAAGATGGCACATTTTATAGCTTGTCATAAAACCGATGATGCTTCAAACATTGCGGATTTGTTCTTTAGAGAAGTCGTTAGGTTGCATGGCATGCCTAGGACTATTGTTTCTGGTCGCGATGTTAAATTCTTGAGTTACTTTTGGAATACTTTATGGTCTAAACTTGGCACAAAATTGTTGTTTTCTACTACTTGTCATCCTCAAACGGATGGACAAACTGAAGTTGTCAATAGAACTTTGGGAACACTTTTGCGTGCTATTCTTAAAAAGAACTTGGATTGACATTTCTATGGACTTTATTTTGGGGTTGCCTAGGACTAAGAAGGGGAGGGATTCTATTTTCGTTGTTGTGGATAGATTCTCTAAGATGGCACATTTTATAGCTTGTCATAAAACCGATGATGCTTCAAACATTGCGGATTTGTTCTTTAGAGAAGTCGGTAGGTTGCATGGCATGCCTAGGACTATTGTTTCTGGTCGCGATGTTAAATTCTTGAGTTACTTTTGGAATACTTTATGGTCTAAACTTGGCACAAAATTGTTGTTTTCTACTACTTGTCATCCTCAAACGGATGGACAAACTGAAGTTGTCAATAGAACTTTGGGAACACTTTTGCGTGCTATTCTTAAAAAGAACTTGGATTGACATTTCTATGGACTTTATTTTGGGGTTGCCTAGGACTAAGAAGGGGATGGATTCTATTTTCGTTGTTGTGGATAGATTCTCTAAGATGGCACATTTTATAGCTTGTCATAAAATCGATGATGCTTCAAACATTGCGGATTTGTTCTTTAGAGAAGTCGGTAGGTTGCATGGCATGCCTAGGACTATTGTTTCTGGTCGCGATGTTAAATTCTTGAGTTACTTTTGGAATACTTTATGGTCTAAACTTGGCACAAAATTGTTGTTTTCTACTACTTGTCATCCTCAAACGGATGGACAAACTGAAGTTGTCAATAGAACTTTGGGAACACTTTTGCGTGCTATTCTTAAAAAGAACTTGGATTGACATTTCTATGGACTTTATTTTGGGGTGCCTAGGACTAAGAAGGGGATGGATTCTATTTTCGTTGTTGTGGATAGATTCTCTAAGATGGCACATTTTATAGCTTGTCATAAAATCGATGATGCTTCAAACATTGCGGATTAGTTCTTTAGAGAAGTCGGTAGGTTGCATGGCATGCCTAGGACTATTGTTTCTGGTCGCGATGTTAAATTCTTGAGTTACTTTTGGAATACTTTATGGTCTAAACTTGGCACAAAATTGTTGTTTTCTACTACTTGTCATCCTCAAACGGATGGACAAACTGAAGTTGTCAATAGAACTTTGGGAACACTTTTGCGTGCTATTCTTAAAAAGAACTTGGATTGACATTTCTATGGACTTTATTTTGGGGTTGCCTAGGACTAAGAAGGGGAGGGATTCTATTTTCGTTGTTGTGGATAGATTTTCTAAGATGGCACATTTTATAGCTTGTCATAAAACCGATTATGCTTCAAACATTGCGGATTTGTTCATTAGAGAAGTCGTTAGGTTGCATGGCATGCCTAGGACTATTGATTCTGGTCGCGATGTTAAATTCTTGAGTTACTTTTGGAATACTTTATGGTCTAAACTTGGCACGAAATTGTTGTTTTCTACTACTTGTCATCCTCAAACGGATGGACAAACTGAAGTTGTCAATAGAACTTTGGGAACACTTTTGCGTGCTATTCTTAAAAAGAACTTGGATTGACATTTCTATGGACTTTATTTTGGGGTTGCCTAGGACTAAGAAGGGGATGGATTCTATTTTCGTTGTTGTGGATAGATTCTCTAAGATGGCACATTTTATAGCTTGCCATAAAATCGATGATGTTTCAAACATTGCGGATTAGTTCTTTAGAGAAGTCGGTAGGTTGCATGGCATGCCTAGGACTATTGTTCTGGTCGCGATGTTAAATTCTTGAGTTACTTTTGGAATACTTTATGGTCTAAACTTGGCACAAAATTGTTGTTTTCTACTACTTGTCATCCTCAAACGGATAGGACAAACTGAGTTTGTCAATAGAACTTTGGGAACACTTTGCGTGCTATTCTTAAAAAGAACTTGGATTGACATTTTCTATGGACTTTAATTTTGGGGTGCCTAGGACTAAGAAGGGGATGGATTCTATTTTCGTTGTTGTGGATAGATTTCTAAGATGGCACATTTTATAGCTTGTCATAAAAATGCTTGATGCTTCAAACATTGCGGATTTGTTCTTTAGAGAAGTTGGTAGGTTGCATGGCAT